>NC_067127.1:39158049-39325327 GCF_021347895.1 Acanthochromis polyacanthus | reverse complement strand
GGGCGTCCCATTCCTGCCGATCGTATTTATACCCTCCCCCTTCAGTAATAGGTGCCCTCCACAGCTGCGAGTGTGACTTCTTTTGGAGTGACACTCGGTAGTGGAGGGGGAGTGTGTAGGGGCGGTTTGGGATTCAGCCCAGATGTCTCAAGACGGAGTCAGCGGCGGCGTCACTTGGCGGCCATCTTAGGACAGGGGACTGCTCTGGCGCACTGTACTGTAGTCCATGGTAAGGTGGATGATTTCCTCACTTTAACACTCATAACTCGCTCAATTCTTGATTGATTTACAAACGGTTTAGTTTATTACAAACCTTATTAACGTGGCTATGATTCAGGCTCAATTCCGAAATCGCAGCTTTTCGTTTTGAAAAATGCGGCATCGTTGTGTGTCTTTTCTGCCTGGCTACTCACATTGAAGATGGTGTTACTCACAATCTGATTTTCAATTCTTAGGTTTTCCTGAGACCAACGTTTTTTGAGAACCGAATCTTTAGGCAAAATTACATTCTTTGTGGTTGTGGTTGTATTTATTTGCTTGTTAAGATACTTTGATTGAGACCTTAGACTTATTGTTTGTACACATCTATACCTGGATTAGTTAGCCTGCAGCTGAAATGCATTGTGGGTAATGTAGGCACCAGGTTCATGAAAAGAAAAGACATTTCTGTTTGTTGTGCATTGATTTTGGTTGAGCTTTGTTTTTATCTGTGCATTAGAAAGCTGATAGTAATAAAGAAGTGCAATGCTAAATAATAAAATTACATTTACATCCATTTATGCTGAAAAAGATGATATCTGTGTTCATTTTTTATTTTTTTGCAGTGGCAGCCAGAAGTTTAGAGAAGTGGAAGCTCCTCGCTGCAGTCCTCAAACCAGCAGGATAAAATTGTGAAGATTACAATATAAGTATAAACCATAAATTAAGAATAGTAAGACACTAAATAACCTTTGACTAAAAAGACAGCTAGCAGACAATTTTCATGCCTGAGATTTAGAAATAAATTCAAAAGCTTAACATGATACTGTGCAGCTCGTTAGAGATATTGGTCATCAACCTTTGATCTTGTTTTTTTTAAGAAGGCGAGATGAATTTAAAAATTGCCCACTCCATTGTTGTAACTTCAGTTGGTTATGGGACACTGCAAAAATCCTGGAAAATGATTTATTGAAAAGAGTGGGAACCCTGTTATTATTTTTCTTTATTCATTATTTATTATTTTTTTGTTCAAATGTCATTATTTTTTCATTTTAGCATTATTTTTTTTACTTTTATTTTGTCTATTTGAATATTGTAAATATTAAAGATTGACAGTATATCTCTCTGTGTATAGCTATTTCTTTATTACCTATCTACTTAATATAAGTTTTATATGAATTCAGTGGTTTTAATTATTCTTATGTAAGCAGTAAAACAAGTACATCTCTGACGTTTATAACAAACCAAGCTGTTGTAAAATCAGTTGAAAATTGAGCGATCTACAGTGATTTTAAAATCCATGCTCCATTGACTTTAATGTTATGAGTGATCGAGCAGCCCTGTCCCAAGATGGCCGCCATGTGGCGACGTCGCTCCCCATAGGCTGACAGCGCTCATGAGCCATCTAGTGTTTGTATATATCTATGAGGAATGACACGTTCATTTCTCCAAACCTACACCGCCTGTCCGTTCACCCCCGGTCCCGACCGGGCACCGCCATGCAACTCTACGCTCGGGTGTGCGCCGCACGCTCGTCTAGGGCTGGGTGATATGGCCAAAAAATAAAATCTCGATTTTCTTTTTTTTTGTCATCTTGGACGATTACGATTTTAATCGATTTTTGTTACATACATTGTTAAAACATAAACAATGCCTCTTTCCCATCGTTGTAAGGCAGACAATATGCTACAAGCCCAGTTTTATCAAAGTAGCTGTCTATCAAGGTGCAGGAATAACACTGGTGTCAACTGGAGCCAATTGAAGGCTGCAGTGATTCTGTTGACACAACAGTGTATCAGAGTGACGTTATTGAATATTTATGTCTCTGTTCGCTGTTGCAGCAGTTTTGCAATTTGCAGGCGGTCCCTGTTCACAGCCGGCTGCTCATAGACACCACTGTTATTTCTGCAACTTGAAAGACAGCTACTTTTGATAAAACTGGGCTTGTAGCACAACATCTGCCTTACAACGATGGGAAAGAGACATCGTTTATGTTTTGACAACCTATATCTAATGAGTTATTGATGCTGGAAGTCTGAATCTGTGAATATCTTTCCAACTTTACCAAACGTGGGGCCACAACCACCCAAGGAGTGATATATTTAATTTTGAAAAAAGCATTTAGTCATACTTAAAGCTTTAAGTGCTTTATTAACACAAAACTAAGAGTTTTGTATTGTTTTATGATCACAGGTTCTGTCTAAAAAGATGTGGCATCATTTTAAACAGTGAAACCATACTAATAAAATGTAATGACCAACCAGTGTGCAATACTGGATTCTACACAAACTGAATGCAGAATACTGGACAAAGAAATTCTCTACAGATATTTTTCCCATCTAAATATTTTCTTAATACAATGAATGTATGAACTTATTTATGTGTGTATGAATGTATTTACTGATTTATTTATTTAGTACCGTTAACATATCAGAGTTCTGAGTGAGTTTTTCTTTAGATAGCAAAGGCCATTTATTGATCACATATAGGCTATTAAAGAAATTACATTTAAAAAAATAAAAAGCATTTAAAATACTATTAAACAACTTAGGCATTTATTGAGTCACAAAAATACTGTAGAGTCTACGGCCACATTAGTCTGACTATAATCATCCTCTGGTAAATTCACAACCATGTACTGATGTCTCTTACCAAAAGGGACTTCAGGAGATGATTAGATGATGATAAACTGTGACCTGCTGGTTGGGTTCTCTCTGTTCTCATGTTTCTTACATGTTGGTCTCCTGATGCTGCCTTACTTCAGGTAGTCTATGAGCAACAGAAAACACAGTTTGCCCTGTACCTATTGCCATGGGGTCCAGTCTTCCCACTCACGCCTGTGCTTTTGAAAATGTTTTTGCTTCTTTGGACGTGGTAGAGTTTCGTGTGTAGACATTTTTTAAACATGCGGGAGCAGCAGCGTCTGCAACCAGGAAACCCGCGGCAGAAGTGGCAAACAGACCTGCTGGACCTTGCATCGGGTCCTCGCTACATAGGTCTAAGGAAGATGAAACTGGCTGCCCTTAATATTTCGTGTGTTTTATTTTGTTTATTATGCAGTTTTGATGCGTGTGTGACAGACGTGTGTGGGACATTTATGACAATACGGAACAATTAGCGTTCCATGCTGAATCAATACAGGACGCTACAATAGTCAAATAAAGGACGAATCCGTATTTTAAGGAACAGGGTGGCAACCCTATGCCACACTCCCGTAGCTGCGGGCACTTCTCCCATTCTTTAGGATGCCTCTGCCGGAGGTGCTGAAAGAGGTTAGTTGTGCTGCTACTCTTCGTTTTCACAGTACTTTTGCAAACCTTGCACATGACTGTAGTTTGCTCTGTGTCAGTCTTGTCAAAGCCAAACCACTTCCATATAATCGATGTAACATGAGGCCCTTTTCTCCGCGACCAACTCTTCGTCTGCTGTTCTGTCCGCCATGACGGGGGTGTGAGTGTTTGGAGGAAGGAGATGAGAGGCGGAAGCAAACGCCAGTGCACAAGTCATGAAAGGCAGAAGAAGAATCTGTATTGTTAGATATTTAAGCTCGCCTCGATTTTACGATTTCGCAAATTTTCATATCGTCAGGTTTTAAAAATGCGAATTAATCGAATTAATTCGATTTATCGCCCAGCCCTACACTCATCCCATATGGGCTACCTGGTTGATCCTGCCAGTAGCATATGCTTGTCTCTTTTTCAACCCCGCGTATCCCTCATCATTAGCGGTGTTTTGACCACTCCAGCTACACCCACCACGTCCCTTCCTGCCACCCTGAAGCAAAGCATCGGCTCCAGTATGTGCTGCTCGTGGACTGTCATGGCGCACTGACTCGCTGCCGTTACGCACAGACGCAGCAGCACCTTTCTGTCTCAGTGGACGACTGAACATCTTCATCAGAGGGTGAATATTCCTCTTCAGAATATGAGTAAGCCATTACTTGACAAAAGTACTTTGTCAATTGTTGAGCAGACCTCTCCGGTACGGTGAGTTTTCTCAGCTCTAAAATGTGCCGTCTTGCGCTCTGATACGCTCCGACGGCGAGTCTCCTCTCCTCGGTTTTCAAACTCTGTAAACTCCAAGAACTTTGAATGAAAACACGCCCACAACTGATGCTCAGATTTAAGTTCCAGATGTCCGCCATCTCCTGGTGTACAGTACATGAGGCACACGAGGGCAGTATTTTTGAAGCTGTGGCTTGTTATGTTTCAGCAATGTTGCTTGTCGCAATATTGCAAAATTTGGCGCTTAAAGGGTTAAATTGCACATTTTCCGAACCGACTAGTCGCCAATAAATTAGCGACTAGTCGTTCGGAAATTAGTCGAAATTCCTCCCCTAGTAAACAATGTGAAAGTGCTTCTAAGTCATCCCCTCCCTCCTCGGTTCCTCTGACACAACTGCATCCTCCTTATCCCTGTCTACCACTGTACTGAAGCAAGGCAAAGTGCAGAACATCAGAGTGAAAGTTTGTCACACTCTGCAGGGATGTCTGGAGGTTTACTGACTGGGACGTGTTTAAGGAGTCCTCAGCTGATATTGATGAACCGACTGATGTTGTGAGCAGCTGGTTCAGACTGTGGAAACTAGTGTTATTCTGATAAACTGTTAACTATATCCAACACTAAGCCATGGCTTTCTAGAAGCTTAAGAGCCTACTGTACAGAAAGAAAACCGTCTTCAGGAGAAGAAATACACTAAATTTGTATAACCGACAGAAGGAAATAAGTAGGAGATCAGGACCCACAAAAGACATAACAAAGACAAAACTTGAGTGTTCAGCTCAAAATGAACAACCTCAGATCAGTCTGGACGGCATGATCTGATCACTGGGGACTAATTAATGTGTCATGAGAGAGTTTCAGCTCAGTGGTTATAATTCTGATTTAGAGCTGGCTCAAAGTCTAAACAGTTTTATGTCAGGTTTGACTCCATGATTTTAGGGCTAAACATGCTGAGACTAAAAACTGTCTCATGTCAGCCTTCCACAGAATCCCTTTCTTGAATGTTGGGGCAATGTAATGGTGTCTCAAACAGTGCAGTCCCAAAGAAAAGTCTCTAGCTGATTACATCGTGGCCCGTTTATTGAACACTTTTACTACGTCTGACTAAATGACCAAGATTGCTGCTGATGTCCCTGTCTATCTTTATGTTTGTTTGATTTTCTTTAAATGGCTTTTATTTTGCTCATAATTGTTTTACTGTTTGTTTGGTTTTTTTACATTTTTAAACCATTTCCTTTAATCGTTGCTATTCCTTTACTGTTTGTTGCTTTTGTTGTTTGATGGTGACGCTTGTGTAACTGCTGCACAACAAATTCCCGGGTCGTTCGGGGTCAAATCCAGATTCCGTGCAGAATTACAGATCTTTTCGTGGACTGGTATCAACATCTGATCCCCCTAGGGAGAAACTAGAAGTGTTCGGGTGGTCTGATTGACCGCTGCTGCATTAAGACGTAATTCTGGACATTGATGTTGTATGGCTTTTCATATTGTACATTTCTCCAGTAATGTAACCTTAACGGAAAGTCTTGCGGGATCAAGTCGAAATCCTGTCGGTACAATCCCATCAGTCCCCAGCTCTGCTTTGTTTTTCACGGTGATGGAAAGATTTACTAACCCAATATTCTAAACTACCGTGCAGAAAGCTGAAAACTATCGGCCTGTGAAATAGTTTTTGTTGACATTGTGAGTGTGTTGTTGACAACATTTCTAGGTTTGTAATGACAAAGCTGCTAGCATGTCTGCAGATTCTTGATCTTGTTTGAGCCTCGTGGTCCAACTACATGGAATTGAGACTTTTCAGTTAAAATTTTTTTTCATGATTGCTCTTCCATCACTGCCTCTGTTTTTATCTTTGTCTTTTGCTACAGAAATGTAAACAGCCAATGGAGTGAGATGTGGGACCTCTGAGGAGGATAAGGATGGTTCGGCAACAACAGCAAAAAGAGATGAATCGCTCAATTGTGATGATGTGGCAAGACTTTTATCACAGCAACAAAGCTAAGAATTCACAAACGTATTCACACTGTGGAAAAACCATTCAGCTGTGAATCATGTGGAAAGGCTTTTATGCGGAAGAGTAATCCAGCAAATCATCAACTCATGCACAGTGGAGTTAAACCATTCAGCTCTGATCAGTGTGGAAAGACTTTTACTCAGAAGATTACTCTAGCAAAATCATCAACTTATTCACAGTGGAGTTAAACCATTCAGCTGTGATCAGTGTAGCATACCCTCCGAAAGATGGTGAGAGACTCGACTGATGGTTTTTAAATTTATTGCTTTTTCACAAGCAATTCAGTGAACCAACGTGAGAACTGACAAAATAAAGAGAAACAAAGCAATCGCATTTCAGTCTCACAACTCTTCTATATTGAAACACAGTGCGCTCTTAAACTTAGCAATGCTATAAGTTTGCTAACACTTGAGCAGGCAGCTAGCACAGTTTTCTACATATCTATCATCTACAACATTACAATCATAAACATAACGCATACACACACTAACCTGTGCCTCTTCGGGGAAATAAAGCAGTGCGTCAGTGAATCTGACGCACTGCACCTCGAAGAGAAATGAAGCATCGCAGGGCATTGATGAAGGTGTCAGTGGACAGGTCCTCTAACATCTCAATGTGAATGGCTCGTGAGCAAAAGCAAGTGAAAAGCAGAACGTATCGCTTATGCTGTTTCCTTCCTTGTGTGGTTATGAATGGGCCGAAGCAATCCATTCCACAATATGTGAAAGGAGGGGAGGGCTCGACGCGTTCTACAGGTAAGTCACTCATTCTTTGAACCTCTGTGGCTCTCCTGAGTTTACGACACATTACACACTGATGGATGTATGACCCTACTACTCTGCTCATTCCAGGAATCCAGTATCCACTGGCTCTGATTTCATTGATTGTGAATCCCTTTCCTTGATGTTTTGTCTTTTCATGGCAGTGAGCTACTATTAACTTTGTCACATGATGCTCTTTCGGGATGACAGTTGGATGCTTGAACAAGTCAGAGAGTGATGAATGGCGGAGTTGTCCTCCCACCTTGAGAAGCCCGTCTGTGTTGAGAAAAACATCAAGGTGGTGTAATTTGTTGTGACGCTGTAGTTGATTACCTTTGCTTAACAGCTTGATTTCCTCTTCATAAGTTTGTCTTTGCAGATTCCGAATTATGACAAGCTCAGCACTTTCTCTTTCACTCACTGTAGAAGGAGTGTGTGATGTGACCCTTTTAGCTCGCCGAAGCAGACGGGCTACAGCCCTGATAGCTCGGGACCATGATGAGAACTTGGAAAGTCGATCAACAAGACTTTTTATTTCTGTGGTTTTAGTCTGCAGGACTTGCGCCTTTTTGACTTCTGGGTCCCCGATAGATACATCTGGTACTGCATCACTTACTGTGGATATCTCCTTTTCCCACAGAAATCTTGGGCCGGTGAACCAGTTGGAGGTAAGTAGTTCATTGACAGTTTTACCTCGAGATGCTCCATCTGCTGGATTCTCATCCGTAGGGACATGGTGCCATTGCTGTGGGTTTGTGCAGTGGCGAATCTTTTGGACCCGGTTGGCAACAAAGATGTGAAATCTCCGAGCATCGTTATTTATGTAGCCTAACACCACCTTTTGAATCTGTCCAAAAGTGTTCTTTCACATCATCAATTCTCAATTCTTCTCTGAGCATGTTGCTGATGGAGACTGAAACCACTGCTGCGGTTAATTCGAGCCGTGGTGTTGTAGTCACTTTGGTAGGGGAAACACGGGCCTTTCCTATCACCAGTGAGCAGTGAATCTGTCCCTTCTCGTTTTTGACTCTAAGATAAGAGCGTTGTCCATATCCGCTGGTGCTCGCATCTGAGAAGTGATGCAACTCAGCTTCAATGACCTGTCCAAAGTTAGCAGGTAAGTAACAGCGAGGTATCTTTACTTTTTGCAGATTCATGAAGTCACATTGCCAACTCTCCCACCGTGGTTTGAGCCTTTCTGGCAGAGGTTCATCCCAGCCAATGCCTTGGTTGCACATTTCTTGAAGAATTCTCTTCCCATTGAGGACGTATGGTGCGAGAAAGCCGAGGGGATCATAAATGGAAGCAACAGTTGATAATATGCCTCTACGTGTGGCTGGTTGGTCCTTTAAGGTGCTGTTGAATCTGAAGCTGTCCTCCTTTATGCTCCACTGGATTCCTAAAGCTCGCTCCACTGAGTCATTGAAGGTTAAATCTTTTGTCTTTGTCTCTGCTGCGCACTCTGAGGGGGGAAGGCTCTGCAACACAGCATGGTTATTTGATGCGAATTTGTGGAGACGGAGACCACCTTTGCTGCATATCTCTCTTGCTTCTTGTGCCAACTGAACAGCCTTTTCCACGCTGTCAGTACTTGTCACCCCGTCATCCACATAGAAGTCTTTTGCAACAAATTGTGCTCCTGCTGGATGAGAGTGGCTGTGTTCTTTAGCTAAATATTTAAGTCCATAATTCGCACACCCAGGAGATGACACTGCTCCGAAAAGGTGCACTTTCATATGATACTCCAGAGGTTGTGTGGTAGTATCACCATCCTTCCACCAGAGGAACCGGAGGTAGTTGCGGTCTTCCTCCTGAACATGAAATTGGTGGTACATTTTCTCTATGTCACATAGAAGGGCAATAGGGTGCTGTCTGAACCGTATGAGGATGCCTGTCAGGTTATTGATCATGTCTGGCCCTGGGAGCAGATGTTCATTTAGGCTTGTGTCACAGTATTTAGCAGAGCAGTCAAATACAACACGCAGTTTGTCAGGCTTCTGGGGGTGATATATGCCATGATGTGGAATATACCACTGTTCACCTTCAGCTCCATCTGTAGACACCTCTTCCACGTCACCCCTCTGTATGATTTCTTTCATGAAAGTTATGTAATCCTTTTTGTATTTCTCATCTCTGCTGAACTTTCGCCGTAGATGACGAAGTTTGATTTCAGCGAGCCTTTTGTTGTCAGGTAGAGCTGGCCGTTGTCTAAAAGGAAGAGGCATCTCATAGTGTCCCTGGGCGTTTTTCCTTATGCCATCTTTGAGTCTGCTCAGGAACATGAGATCCTCTTGTGAGACAGCTTTGTCATCTCCTTTTGTGTCTTTAAAGTCTGACTCCAGTACACTTATCACATCCATTGGTGTTACTGAGGGCAGTTCTTTTAATGTAACTCTGTGACACAGACTAGATGGTCTTTCACTAAGGCCAGGTGTAGAGCAGCCAACAATGCTCCACCCCAAATCAGTAAGGACGGCGTAGGGCTCATTGTCCATTCCATCAATCATTTGGGTTTTATGGCTCTGGGACAGTTATAGCCGATGAGAAGTCCCACATCGCAGCTCAGGAGAGGTGGCATCTGATCTGCGATTGCTGCTAGGTGAGGCCATTGTTTTGCTGTTTGATGGGTAGGTATGTGATTGCGATTCAGGGGAATGCAGTCTTTTGTGTAAGAGGGTGGAAGGTTGACGTAAACACCTGAGTTATAGCCTCTGACACGGAGTCCTTCTACTCTTTCACTTTTCATTATCATGCTCTCTCCCAACATAGTATTGAGTTTCAGTTGTACAGGAAAAGTGTTCGGTTGTAATTGATCACTTACTTCTTTCTCGATGAAGGTGCTGTCGCTCTGGGTGTCCAGCAGTGCGTAAATGAGTTGCTCTTTGGATGGCTCTGTAGCAGTGGAGATCCACACAGGGACAATCATGGACGTGCTGCATGACTGATCTTCTTTAGTGACACAGAGTGGGCTAGCAGTCACAATCTCGTTTTCACAGTTTAAAGTTGTGTTCACATTAGCAGCTGGTTTCTTCTCTCCATGATTGCAGGTTTGTCTTTGTCTTCATGTCTTTTGTAATTCTCGTCATGTAAACAGGTGGGATGCCTCCCTTTACACAGCTCACATGTGTGACGATGACGACATTCTTTAGCACTGTGACCTGGTTTCACACATCCATAGCACATTTTGTTGTCTTTAATGAATGTTCGTCGTTCCTCAAGGGAAGCTTCTTTTGAAATTTGTGCACTTGGAGAGTTGATGCCTGTCATCTTTACACCACATGCATGGAGGCTTTTCCTTTCCACTGTTTGGTCTTAAACTTTCAATGTTTGTGTTTGTTTGAGTGTTGAAGACGCTTACTTTGCTTCCTTTTGTTTCATTTGTGCTCCTTTTGACATAGGATGAGCTTGATGAGTGTAAAGCATGCAAGGAAGTGATTGGATTACATGCTATTTCTGCTTCTACAGACACAAAAGTGGCAAAATTTTCGAAGGTGGGAAAGTCTTCGCCTTCCATGAGTGCCATTGAGACCTGACGGTTCCAACATGCTGCTAGCCAATCTGGAACTTTCTGTGTGAGCTTTTGGTTTTCTTCACAGTCATTCAATATTTCTAAACCTTTCACATGAGGCATGGCTTGGAGACAGGCATTTAGGAAATCAGAAAAGACCCTCAACCCTTCAGCGTTCTTTGTCTGCACCTTTGGCCACTTTGACAGCTTGTCCCTGAAGGCCCTCTGGATGACAAATGGCTGTCCGTAACGTTGGTTAAGCTTAATCCATGCATCTCTGTATGCTTCATCATCGTTTCGATAAAAGGTGCCTTCAATGCATTTGTGAGCAGGGCCACAGACATATTTCTTTAAATAATAAAGTTTGTCAGCTGATGAGATGCCTTTTCTGTCTATCAATGATATGAATGAAGCTTTCCATTCAATGTAGTGGATGGGGTCTCCGCTAAACACTGTTGGCGTCGGCATGGGTAGTCTGTTAATTGTTATACTGTCTTGGATAGCTTGGGCTAGTGAGGAGATGTCAGGGGAGGGACTTGGTGGGACAATGGAAGGGGCTTGGTGATGCACTGAAGGAATGGCAAAGTCCTGCTTGTATCTTCTGTCTGGTTGCTGTGAAGGCTGACTGTCAATTTCCTGTCTGATTTCTCTGTCATAACTTTCTAGTCTGACGCGTGCTACTTCCATGTCCCTTTCTGCTTGCAAACGCTCCAATTCAGATTCCATCATCCTTATTTTTTCCTTCTGTTTTCTTTCTTCCTCCATTAGTTTGCATTGAGCCTCCTTTGCAGCAAGATCTGCGACTGCTTCAGCCCTCTTTGCGGCTATGACTGATTCAGAGAATTGACTGTCAGCAGACTGAGAAGCTGTCCCATATATGGAGTGGGCATAGTCATGAGAATGCAGCTCACGAAGTTTGCACCTTTCACGCTCTGCATCGAAGTCTTCATCTATTCCGGATAAGCGTTCATTGATTATTTTCATAATGTCTTTGGTGACTGCTTCACAAGCATCTATTTTGCGTCTTAGATCTGTGGATGGTGTGGCACCTTGTCTTATTTCATTGTACACTTTCATGATGTCATCTTTTCCACTTTCAATTTTGTCTGCCATTTTAGCCAGTTCCATATCTGATGCATTTTTCTTTAAATTTTCTCTGGTTGATCTTATTTGCAGTTTCCATTGTTCATAAAGACTAAGCAGCCTCTTTCTCCTTTTACTTTGTTCTTCGTTTTGATAAGCAAGAAATTTCTCTGTGGGTACACTTTTGCGTTCTGAATGACGTAATGTCTTTAATTCCTCTGCACCATCCATTTCATTTTGAAGATCAACTAGTTGTTTTCTTTTGATTTCAATTTGCTCCTTTAATTCCTGTCTTGAGGAGCCTTCCTCATCTCCTTGATTCAGTAATCCTCCATTTTCTTCAATTTCTGCTTGTAGTTTATTTATCCGTTTCTTTAAGGCATCCATTTTGACAATAGTTGTATTCCTTACCAACCATCACTTCACCATGCGACGCTGCTGCGCTGATCCGTGCCTTGCCGTTCTATAGTGAAGCTCGCAGGCGGCGTGATGTATGTTGTAAAGTCACTGGTCCCTTGCTGGGTGAAGTTCTCACTGTAGCATACCCTCCGAAAGATGGTAAGAGACACGACTGATGGTTTTAAATTTATTGCCTTTTCACAAGCAATTCCGTGAACCAACGTGAGAACTGACAAAATAAAGAGAAACAAAGCAATCACATTTCAGTCTCACAACTCTTCTATGTTGAATCACAGTGCGCTCTTAAACTTAGCAATGCTATAAGTTTGCTAACAAGTGAGCAGGCGGCGAGCACAGTTTTCCTACACATCTATCATCTACAACATTACAATCATAAACATAACGCATACACACACTAACCTTGTGCCTCTTCGGGGGGTTGCAAAACATATACACTCAATGTTTGATGCCTTGTACCGTAGTTTAGCTTGAACTTTTATGGCTTTACGTTAGCTCATTCATTCGTAGAGAAGCGACTGTGATTCCCGGCAAAACAATGCAGACAGGAAGCAAACGATAGTTTTCAAAATAAAATCATAGCAATATAAAACTGAACCATTAACTCCAAAAACACCAGAAATGTACACATAAAGCAGGTAAAATTGCATTTCTTAACAAAACCCATATAATAAAACTCAGCATATGTGAAGATTATGTCACAAAAAATGCATTTTGAATGAAACTTTAATTTTCTAAAGATAACTCACAAACAACAAGCTGCCATCTGGTGGACAAAATGAGACATAGCATGCATAAAACGAAATGGGTTTGCTACAAACAGTAACATGTTAAAAGAAATGTGAAAAAGAAATATTCAATGATTATGATGTAAACAAATGGTAGAAACATTTCTAAAACGTCAGGGTCAAAATAACTTGTATTATACAAGTACAAATCCACTAAGTTAGTAACAATTTTCCTAAATATGTCCCTCAAGTCATTTCTCTGCAAGTGAAAGGTGATTCCACAGGCTCTTGTTTAGAAGGAACGTTCATTTGAGCATCCATATGCTGCACAAAAGTGTGGCATCTTGTACTGTAGGGGGGTATTATTGCCAACACAAAGCCAGCCAGTTACTGTATCACAATGAATCTAAATCTAGGATATATTTCACTAATGAAACAGCTTGGCAATCATGTTAAAACGAAGGAGTAATTATGTCTTTCCCACCTGTATAGAATTAAGTCCAGGTTACTTTGTAATAGTCCAAGTGGCTCACATGTCTCATTCACAACCTCTTGTTTCTTTGCTAGCTAATGCCCAACTGCATCCACACAAATTGTCATTTAGACAAAATATGTTGTTGTCACAAAATTATTGTTGGTATCACGGAAACCTATATAATAATTGAAACTCCCAGATTGCAGCCTTGCAAATAGCTGTAACAAACACACAAATATGCAGCGATTTTCGAAAAGAAAAACTGCCATTTCAACAGGTCTGCGCGGCCCAAATCATAGCCATGTTATTAAGGGTTTTAATAAACCAAACCGTTTGTAAATCCGTTAAGAATTCAGCAAGTTAAGTGTATTTTTGTTTGTGTAGGTCGCTCACCTTCCATCCACTACTATAGAGCACTCCGGAACAGTCCCCCTAAGTAAGATGGCCGACCGGTGACGACGCCGGCGAAAGTCCCTTCAGCCATCTAGCCTTTCTATGTATATCTATGGTTCCCCCTCCTAGAGTCAGTAAGGTTCTCAGTCATAGTGACACCAGAACGAAGTTACGCTTTTCCATTCTATGACCTGTTCCATCAGCTCCCTACCTTCAGGCTTTAATAGCTTAGAGTTTTGGGGTTTCTGTGCAGTTACTGGTTGATCAGATTTCTGGTTAGTTTAGATTTCCCTAGTTCTGTTGTTTTCCTGCCTTGGTCTTACCAACAGCAGGTTAACAGTAGTTCTGACTTTTATCTTGGTTATTCCTCCTCCTGCCTCTAGAGGCTCCTCGGTTCACTTTTCTTGAGGATTAGCCCGGTTCAGATAGTTGGTTCTGGTTCCAGTTCTTGTATTTTCCCTGAGTTGTGAATAAAAGCTTTCTGAATGGTAACTGTTTCTCCTCTCTGATTTCCTGCTATTGAGCCTCCAGCATCCGCCGTAACAGAAATATTCTGTTCTGTAAAGTAATATTGATCCATGAGGAGCAGCTGGACCAGAGACTTTCTCTGTCTGACCTCTGCATGCCTTCATTTATACCACCATTTACTGCCTTCATTTGTTCTGTTTTTTGTTTTTTTTTAATCATTTTGTGACTTAATTTGTCTCATTTTGTGTCTTTAATCTGTGAATTTTTTTGCCATTTTGAGTCACCATTTGTCTTATTTTTTTGGTTTTGTGTGTGTATGTTTTGTGTCTTATTTTCAAATTTTCATCATTTTTTTCCCTCTTGTCTCAGTTTTGACATTTCATGTCTCCTTTGTATTATTTTATGTCCTAATTATTTCAGTTTCTGTCATTTTCAGTCTTTTTTTTTTTACTGTAGTTTTGCTCTCGGTTTATCTCATTTTTTTGTTATTTGTCCCCCCCCCCCCCCCCCCCCCCCCCATTCTGTGCCTCCTTTATAGACTTTTATGTCCTAATTGTTTCAATCTCATTCTGTAGTTTTTGGTCTGTTTCTCATTTTTACCATTTTTTGTCTTGATTGTTTAACTGTAATCTTTCACAGCATTTTCCTGTATTTAAATGAGCAGAAAATGTTGGTGTTTTAGGAATGTCCATTTACCTTCTAGCAGGTCAAAATATTTCATTTTAAAATGATTTGGTAAAAGCCCCAGCAGTGTCTCCAGGTCAAATCGAGCCATTTAAAGGCTTTAATCCTGACCATTAATGGATGTTTAGTCATGAAAGTGGAGGAATAAAATAATAGAGAATGTTTTTCTTAGAGGAAAGTTAAAAATCTCTTCTTGTAGCGTTTTCCTTCCTGGAACATTCAGTCTTTAAGGTGCTCTGTGGAACTTTTTAAACATAAATACTTTAGTTCTAAATGTGCTGCAAAAACACTGAAACAGGAGAAACACAAACATTCAATAAGTTCACTCTGATGTTCTGTAAACTAATGAAACTCCATCCAACCATCAAAGGGGTCCTGCTGATCAGACCTTCAGCTTTTTACTTCCAAGTATCGTCTGTTCAGGCCTTAACTTTACAATCTCATCAGCGCTTTAACATTGTGAATGAATGAATGCTGAAACCTTGTCAGAAGGCATCCTATTGTCTTTGTTCCAGTGCTCAGTCCTTGAGGTGACCGTCTAAACACTTTAGTTTGGTATCTTGGTGTTCTCTGATCCTCTCTTTGGACCATTCCAGGTTCATTACTGTTCACTGTCATGGATTTGGACCAACAGCTGCACTATGGACCCACGCCATTTTTACTGTGGATTCTATCACATATAGAAGCTCACAGCCATCAGAGCTGGTTTACTCATTAATGAGCTGAGACGTGTTAATGATATACAGATACTTTATTGCTGAGAGCTGCTCTTATTTCAGGCCTTGAACATTGGACTGTTGTTTTATCAGAGGGTTCTGTCACCAACACAAGATCATAGGTTGAGGCTTTGCAATCAACCATAAACCTATAAAAGTGAACTCAGAATGTTAGTTTACAAGGTTCCTATTGGCTGAATCCTTCCAGACAGTCTGTCTGATCCAAGCTGCTCTTCTTTAGAATAAAGTTATTATGAAGTAAGTCAGTGTCAGCGGACGTTTCTTCTTCACCTGCACATCATGGATGTCTGATAAACTAAATATTATACACAACTTTATAAACAAGCCAAATCCAATCAGATTCAGTCTCTAAAAACAGCTGCTGATAACATCTGGACATTGTTAATGTTCCACAATCCACCAGAAACATGATGAGCACTTTGATCTGTTCCAACAAAACATCTGTGAGATGTGGAACAACAACTTTATTACTGATAAATAATCTTTCAGATGATGGAAAACAATGAAATATCAGATCAGGAGCTGTAGTTTAATCAGCAGGAGCCAGTTGATGGTTGGACAGAGTGTCATTTTTCTAAACATCATCAGAGTGAAGTTGTTGAATTTTCTTCCCAATAAAAGCGGTTGAGATGATGATGTGATCAGCTCTTTCATCAACATGTGAATGTGTAGAAATAAAGGCCAGAGTGAGGCTGTGGTCAGAGAGGAGGAGCTTTCTTAGTCCTCAGCTATTTCCAGGAAGCTGCTGCAGCTTCATCATGTCTCATATTAACGTCATCTAAAGGTGCAGCAGCTGATCTTTGCTCTTTGTGTCTCAGAGTGACGGCAGCCTGCAGACACAGAGGAGGATTTTCTCTCAGACCTGGTCCACACAGCAGAGAGCTGCAGAGGAAGAAGCTTAGTGAGTGGAACTTTGGTTCTCTTTGATTCAGACACAAAAGACAGAATAGAAACCAGCTGATCACAAGAGTCCGTGTGAAAGGACAGAAACAGACTGAAAACACTGATAAAGAGTCAAAGAAAGCAGAAAGAAATCCAAGAGAACAGCTTTGATTAATGTCAGGAGAAATGTGATGAGAAGAATCCTCACAGAAGTTTGTGTTTGGTTGAAAAGTTGAAGAATGAAATGTATGTGGAGTCCATGAGAGACATTTAGTGCAGTAATGAGCTGTTTAGTAGCAGTCAGAGTTTGGTCTGGACTCTGAACAGGCTCAGTATAAAACTATAAAACCTGATATGAGGCTCTGATCCTGGACCAGATAGAAAATCATTCACCTGAAGGACATTCTGATCACACAGTGTACACGTGTCCTACTACACACAGAGTACATGTATCCTACTACACACAGAGTACATGTATCCTACTGCACACAGAGTACATGTATCCTACCACACACACAGAGTACATGTATCCTACTACATACAGAGTACATGTATCCTACTACACACACAGAGTACATGTATCCTACTACATACAGAGTATATGTATCCTACTGCACACAGAGTGCATGTATCCTACCACACACACAGAGTACATGTATCCTACTACACACAGAGTACATGTATCCTACTGCACACAGAGTACATGTATCCTACTACACACACAGAGTACATGTATCCTACTGCACACAGAGTACATGTATCCTACTACACACACAGAGAGTCCTTTTATTGAGGCCAGCCTGAGGAACACCTGAGCAATAATCCTGCTGTCTGATCAGCATCTGGATCTGAATGAAATGTATGTGGAGTCCATGAGAGACATTTCGTGCAGTAATGATCTGTTTAGTAGCAGTCAGTGTTTGGTCTGGACTCTGAACATGTCACAGCTCCCTTCTCCTCTACCCGGTCTGTCTTGCCTGTCTCCCATCTGCTCCTCTGCCCTGTCTGTCTTGCCTGTCTCCCATCTGCTCCTCTGCCCTGTCTGTCTTGCCTGTCTCCCATCCACTCCTCTGCCCTGTATCTTTCCCCCGCAGCTCGGTGCCTGAGTGGAGTCTAACTTCTCAGCTGACTCCACTCAGGCAATCAACCACCTCCACGGCTCCCGGACAGCTGACGATCATCTCACTAATGACTCGCCTCAACAATAAGTACCGGCTCAGCCTTCCACTCCCTGCCAGAGTATTAAACAAGAACCATGCAGTTCAGTTTTGCTCTCTAGCCTCTTACTAGTTCTGTTTTGAGTTCCTGCCTTGTTTTTTACATTGTTTTTTCCTTCTGCCTCTGCCAGACTCAGCTGTCCGGGATCCCTGCTGTCCTCCTTCCCTCCGGCTCTCCCCAACCCAAGTCATCACCGGTTTTCTCCTCCTGGACCCCCCTGCTCATGCCTGGACCCCCATTCCTGCCTGGACCCCTTCTGTCCCTGCCTGGACCCCCCAGTTCCTGGTCAAAACCCCCCACTACACCAGCCGTTCCTGCACTCTGGTTTTCCCCCATCTAGCCACCATTTCACCCCCCAGCAATAAAACCCCTCATTCCAACCAGCCTTGGTGGTGTGGCTCTCTGCTCGGGTCCAGCCCTCCTCAGATCGTGACAGAATACTCTGGCCGAACATGGACCCGGAGAACTCTCCGCCAAGGCCGGACCTGCCCACTCCGCTTGACATCAAGCAATTACAACAAGTCTTCCGTCAGCTCACCGCCGATTATCAGAGGATGCAGAGTAAACTCACCGTTTTAACCAGCCAGATGTCCTTGGTAACACCCGGCCCGATGCTGAAAAATCAATACAGTCAAGCTTTACAGGCTATGGCCGCCACAAAGGCACAATTGAACCACTTCGTCACCCTGCTTACCCAAGTTTCCTCATCTCCAGCCCGGCCCACACCATTCACCCTTCCACCAGCCCCGGACCCAGCCAACACCCAGATCTTAGTTCAAAACACGTCTGTGGACATCTTCTCCTCCTGCGAGGAGCACAGCGGTTTTTTTTAACGTACTATACGATCTGTGGGAGAAATGGAAGGATGACCCCAAGGACTCAAGCATAATCCTGGGCCGCAAGCTAGCAGGCCAACGACCCGGATTAGCCGACCACTTACCTGCTTACATTCGTGAATTCTTGAGTGCTCCTCTGAGTGACCCGCCTGCTGACTCCCCTGGCAGCCAACCGGGCCCTGTCTCCCTGCCGCCCATGGAACCACCTGCCAGGCGGCCTGGCCGTCGAGGACGTGGGGCCAGGAGGCACCGTGGCCCCCCGGCTCCAGTTCCGCCCCTGGAGGGGCTCCCGGTCCTGCCTCCAGTCCCCGCGGAGGTCAACGACGCCCCGCCTCCAGTCCCCGGGATCTCAACGGCCTTAGAAAGGCATAAGGCCTTCCCCGAGCCTCTTGGGAGGCTCTGTGCCTTCCCTTCTGCGCCGCCCCCGGAGGACCCACCGGACCCGGCTCCGCCCCCGGAGGACCCACCGGACCCGGCTCCGCCCCGGAGGACCCACCGGACCCGGCTCCGCCCCCGGAGGACCCACCGGACCCGGCTCCGCCCCCGGAGGACCCACCGGACCCGGCTCCGCCCCCGGACCAGCCTCCAACCCAGATGCCTGTCCGGGCCCCGGGCCGTCCGCCGGAGCGGCCCCGCCTGCCCTGCCCTGTCCGGGCCGTCCGGCGGACGGCCCCGCCTGCCCTGTCCGGGCCGTCCGGCGGACGGCCCCGCCTGCCCTGTCCGGGCCGTCCGCCGGAGCGGCCCCGCCTGCCTGTCCGTCAATCCCCAGGACCGTCCCCCGGAGCAGTCCATACTGGCTTTACTGCCCCCGGGCCGTCCCCCTGAACGATCCACCCTGTCTGTCCAGTTTCGGGGCCTCCCTCCAGCCTGGCCAGCCCCAGTCTGTCAAGTCCTGGCCCGTCCGGCCCCCAGGCCGTCCTCGGAGGTGGACCCTCCGGCGAGTCCAGCCTCGGCCGGCCCCGCCTCCAGGCCACCCTCTGAAGCAGGTCCTCCGCCCGGTCCAGTCTCGACCTGTCCCGCCTTCGGGCCGTCCCCCGGAACGGTCCCTCCGGTTTGTCCGACCTACGGTCTGCCCGCCGGAACGGACCCTCCGTCTACCGGAACGGACTCTCCGGCCCACTCATCCCCAGCCAGTCCGACCTACGGTCCGCCCGCCGGAACGGACCCTCCGCCTACCGGAACGGACCCTCCGCCCTGTCCATCCCCGGCCTGTCCAGCCTACGGTCCGTCCTCCAGAGCGGACCCTCCGCCCTGTCCATCCCCGGCCTGTCCAGCCTACGGTCCGTCCTCCAGAGCGGACCCTCCGCCCTGTCCATCCCCGGCCTGTCCAGCCTTCGGGCCGACCCCCGGAGCTACTGCCCGGCCAGTTCAGTCCTGTCCCCGTCCTGCCCTGTTCCCAGTCCTGTCCGGTCCCGCCCTCAGTTCAGCCCTGTCCTGTCCGGTCCCGCCCTCAGTTCAGCCCTGTCCAGTCCGGTCCCGCCCTCAGTTCAGCCCTGTCCAGTCCGGTCCCGCCCTCAGTTCAGCCCTGTCCTGTCCGGTCCCGCCCTCAGTTCAGCCCTGTCCTGTCCGGTCCCGCCCTTCCCTTCTCTTCCCTCGGTTCGGTCCCGCCCTTCCCTTCTCTTCCCTCGGTTCGGTCCCGCCCTTCCCTTCTCTTCCCTCGGTTCGGTCCTTCCCTTAGTTCATTCCCTCTCCCAGTCCGGTTGAGCCCTGGCCCAGCTCCAGCCTAGAGTCCCCTTCAGTCCCTCTCCCATTTCTCTCCCTCCCGCCCCTCCCTCCTGTTTCGGTCCCTCCCGTCCTTCCCTTCTGTCGGTTCCCCTCGTCTTTTTGGCCCTTCTTGTCCTTTTGGTCCCTGTGTCCTTCTGTCTGTCTCTGTCTGCTCCTTGGTTGCCCCGGTGGGCCCCTCTTTGGTTGGGTCCATGGGGCGCCGGGAGGCGCCCGTTGAGGGGGGGGTACTGTCGCAGCTCCCTTCTCCTCTACCCTGTCTGTCTTGCCTGTCTCCCATCCACTCCTCTGCCCTGTATCTTTCCCCCGCAGCTCGGTGCCTGAGTGGAGTCTAACTTCTCAGCTGACTCCACTCAGGCAATCAACCACCTCCACGGCTCCCGGACAGCTGACGATCATCTCACTAATGACTCGCCTCAACAATAAGTACCGGCTCAGCCTTCCACTCCCTGCCAGAGTATTAAACAAGAACCATGCAGTTCAGTTTTGCTCTCTAGCCTCTTACTAGTTCTGTTTTGAGTTCCTGCCTTGTTTTTTACATTGTTTTTTCCTTCTGCCTCTGCCAGACACAGCTGTCTGGGATCCCTGCTGTCCTCCTTCCCTCCGGCTCTCCCCAACCCAAGTCATCACCGGTTTTCTCCTCCTGGACCCCCCTGCTCATGCCTGGACCCCCATTCCTGCCTGGACCCCCCTCCCGTTCCTGGTCAAAACCCCCCACTACACCAGCCGTTCCTGCACTCTGGTTTTCCCCCATCTAGCCACCATTTCACCCCCCAGCAGTAAAACCCCTCATTCCAACCAGCCTTGGTGGTGTGGCTCTCTGCTCGGGTCCAGCCCTCCTCAGATCGTGACAGAACAGGCTCAGTATAAAACCTGATATGAGGCTCTGATCCTGGACCAGATAGAAAATCATTCACCTGAAGGACATTCTGATCACACAGAGTACATGTATCCTACTACACACACAGAGTCCTTTTATTGAGGCCAGCCTGAGGAACACCTTAACAATAATCCTGCTGTCTGATCAGCATCTGGATCTGAATGAAATGTATGTGGAGTCCATGAGAGACATTTCGTGCAGTAATGATCTGTTTAGTAGCAGTCAGAGTTTGGTCTGGACTCTGAACAGCCTCAGTATAAAACCTGATATGAGGCTCTGATCCTGGACCAGATAGAAAATCATTCACCTGAACCTGTATCCTACTCCACACAGAGTACATCCAAACAACTTTTATCCAAACAACCCTCTGGAGGACCCGATGGACCCTCTGGAGGACTGCTTTTGGCCCGTGGGCCTCATGTTGGACCCCCTGCTGTAGAGTTAATGCTTGTAATCCCCTCCAGCCACACTTGAACAGAAAGACGGCTTCCTTCAGACTGGTGACTCCACCTGGGACTGGCTGATGGACGTCCATCAATGAAACTCCATTACCTTCCATTGGGCTTCATGTGTTGAGTTCCTCCACAGCACCAGGGGGCGTAGCTGAGCAGCTAGCTAGTAATCCCTCATGCTGATGCCATGCCTCCCCTTTGTTTGGCAGCTGCAGAGAAGAGTGTTGACCTCTGGCTGTTTTTTATGGCCTATAAACCTTGAGATGTGTCCGTCCCATTCTCTGAACTGTTTCTGCAGAATCTCAGTCAAGAGCCGTGAAAAGATGAACTCATTCTGGAAGCTTTTATTCACCTCATTCTGTTGAAGATGTAGAGGGGAAGCAAGGCCCACCTGTCCAGATCCACGTTTATCTTCCTGTTCATCTGCTCGTAGCTTGTGGCTTTGTCCAGTGAGGACAGATCTTTGTTCAATCAACCCCAGCTCCAGGATTTCTGATGAAGTTGTCCTGTTTTTCCACTTGTGGGTTTCTGGGCTGTAGCTAAACACCCAGACCTGTTTGATGAACATTAATCCGTATTCACATGAATTTGATCATTCAGCCACATGATGTTTGTGTTTCCACCTTGTAATGACATGTTCAGTCTGTTCACTTTGTCAGATATACAAGCCTTGTTAAGCAGTCAGCCAGCTGCTCAGAGAGCTGGGAGCTCCATCACAAAAAAGAACACCACCAAGGGCTTCTCTGTGGATAACACAGGGTAAAGTTTATGTGGGGCTCCACCTGTAAAACTGGCTTTCACTCCTTTCTTTTCCCCCAGCATTGCAGCAGCACTGTCTGTACACCCATCCCTGATCCCAGGACAGCCCCTCTTCTTTCAGTCTGCTGTCAGCTTTAGTGAAAATGTCCTCACCTGTACACTTTGCCTCCAGAGGGGCACAAAGCAGCGTCCTCATGAAGATTTCTATCAGAACTGTATCTGATGAAAACAAGCAAATTGGCAGAGTTTGACACCTCCAAGGATTCATCCACCTGCACAGCACATTCCCCTTTTTTCACTCTGTCAATCAGACAGTCCTAGAAGGCCATTATTCTTCCTCAGATATCTAAAACTAAAGTAATATTGATCCATGAGGACCAGCTGGACCAGAGATGGTCTCTGTCTGAGCTCTGCACGCTTTCATTTATTTCACCATTTACTGACTTAATTTGTCTCATTTTAGTAGTTTTCTGTCTTGTTTCTGTTGTTTTCTGTCTTAATTTGTATAATTTTTGCAATTTTGGAAGGCAATTTTTTTCTCATTTTTCTAGCTTGGGGTCTGAATTTCTCTCTCTCTTTTTTTTTTTTTTAAACATTTTTGTAGTTTTGAGTCTCGTTTTTGTCATTTTGTGATGGATCATCATTCTGCATTAATGATAAACCAAGATGGCAGCCAAATAAACTCCTTGTTTGTGATGTCTAAACTTTTATTGTCTTGTAGGATTAACTGCAGTCCTGCTGCTACACAGCAACCTCCACCACACCAACACAACTGTTAATTAACTGCTGATGTTTTCTTTGGCTTTATCAGGGAGACACCATGACGTCAGAGAACCTCAAAAACATCCTGGATGATCTGAGAGATGAAGAGCTGTCTGTATTCCAGTGGCACCTGAAGCAGCCCAACATTATTCCAGGCCTCGAAGCCATCAAAGAGAGCCGACTACAGACACTAGACAGGTGTAAAACTGTGGATGTGATGGTACAGACTTACAAGGATCAGAGAGCTGTGCAGGTGACCAGGGTGATTTTAGAGAAGATCCACAGGAATGATCTGCTGCAGAGGTTTCCTGCCAGCAGCTCAGGACCAGAAGGTCAGTCACAAGAGAAGAACAACATGATATCATTACAGTCAGAAAGATGCATGATTCTTCTGCTACAGTCTGATAGAGTTCAGGTTCTGCTACAGTCTGATAGAGTTCAGGTTCTGCTACAGTCTGATAGAGTTCAGGTTCTGTTACAGTCTGATAGAGTTCAGGTTCTGTTACAGTCTGATAGAGTTCAGGTTTTGTTACAGTCTGATAGAGTTCAGGTTCTGTCAGTTTTTCCTGAGTCCACATTAAGGTCAGTTCCTCTGTAAAATCTACTGATCAGCCCTTCTGACTGAATGCTGCCCCCTGCTGTTTAAACCTTGATAGAACACCAAAATTAGTTCTGTATGAGCTGACCTTTTGTGGAAGCAAAGCCTGTCCTCACCTGTCCTCACCAAATTATGAGTCGATCAGACAGTTTCTGAAGATTCTTCATTCATTCTGTTTAGCTGGGATTGGTCCTGCAGTTTACAACCAGAGGGAAGCTGACCAATCAGCTCTCAGTAAGGACAGAGACATGTTGTTGAAGCAGCTGCATTCCAAATCACAAACCTTTAAGTTTAAATACATCCTACACAAAGCATTGACTGTGTCCTGCAGTGTTCATACAATTAGAACAAACTACTTCATAATATGGAGCCTTAAACTGTGACTATCCCAGTGTATAGTAATGTGGTGTCATCTGACTGTGAGTCTCAGCAGCTCAAACTTATTTCTAGTTCCACGACACACTGTTTAGTGCTGTGACTGTTCATAGAATGTGGGTCAGAACGGCCAGAAAAACATGTTAGTTTTCATTCTACAAAATCAGTTTGAATGCTGTAGGACATCTGGGTATTTCTGACATACTACATTTAACATAATATGTACTGGAACATACTACATCTTTTTCTGTGCATACCATCTGACATGTTATTATGTAGTACTATATAACATTATGTTCTACTTTTAAACCATCAACAACCTCCCAGTGACCTTCCACCCTGAAAATGTCAAGTCCTCAGAGGGTTTGGATGGAGCAATAAGGCAGCCATGTTGGCTGACTATTTAAGGGGACACTGTTGCTGCATCCTGGGCTTAGCTCCACCCTGGATGACTGTGGCTGCTTTAAAAAGACAGACCTTCTTCCCTCTATAGCAGAATGATGATGAGGTGAAGCCAGAACACTCTGTTCTTCAGAATGGTCTGGATATGACAGACTAATGTCAGAGGAACATTAGGTTTTACTTTGAAGGAGCAGTTTGGTGTCAGAAAACCAGAGTTAATCAACACCATCAACTCATCAATAAATATCAACATAAAGTCCTTTCTAAGTCTGTTGTAGCTGAAATAAATGAAAGCAGTAAGCAGTGGAGAATATAACATGTGATCTCTGTCTGTCAGTGATGTTGGAGAACCTTCAGAGAACAGAGAACCTTCCTCCTCCACAGCTTTAAGTGTTTAACCCATTTCTGGTTCCCTGAAAAAGGCCTTTTTAAAAATAATTCTGAAATGTACATTACTTTCAGTTTTGGGTAACCTGACCTTTTTTAAACCTCTGGCATTCCCCACTTACCTTTATTCCATTTCAAGCTATTTGTTGAACTTGAACTACTTGAATTTCAATGAAAAACTGGGATGTTCTAAAGGTTCTGACCGGTAGTGTACTGATAAGGACCTCAGGGAGCCCAGAACAGGCTGCTGGTCCAGTTTTCTGTTTTTAGGTTCTATTGTCTAAAGCATAGGTGTCAAACTCTGGCCCACAATGTCATAATATTTGACAGTACCAAATAACTACCAGAACTGGCCCTCCAGTATTATATAGCACATGTACCGCTATTACTACAAATCCCAGAATGCTCTGCTGGTGTTTTAACACGTCAGTCAGTTTGTCAATATGTGTTCTTGTCCGTGTCATAGACTGTCCAGTCTGTGGTCCATTCTTGTGTTCTCTGTACTCGTGAAACGTCATCAGTCAGAGACCAGGTACTGATCCAGTTCAAAGGAGCGTCTGCTCAAGAACCAATGAAATACCTGGATGTGGTCTGACTCCGCCCACATTATGGAGGATCAACAGACCAGACTAGTGAGGACTTGGAGCAGCCAAAAAACCCAATATCCCAATCTGTGCTCAGTTTATCCAGATAAAGCCTGATTAAAATTTGACTCCAGAGGTTTCAGAGATGTGAGGCTCCAGAATAAACGGCTATGACCAGACGGTCAGCCTCACTGTAGCCGCCGAGAGCAGCCTGATGTCAGTAAGACTTTTAGAAATCTGCTGCTGCTCTGATGGTTCTACAGCAGTTAAACGGGGATATTAGCAGATTCTGTATATCTGTGGATATTAGTCGTTTTACGTTTATCTAACCGTCACACTTTTAATTGTTTTGAGAAAAATCAGTTTGAAAGAAGTTCAAGTTCACAACTTTAGATTGTTCATGTTTTACTCGCTCACTGACTGTGATCATAAGAACAGATAGAAATTAAAACATAGAATGTCATTTATTTTCAAGTTTTGCTTCTGAATCTTTTCACAACTAAAGATGTGTGTGTGTTTTTGTTCTAGTCTTTGTAGTTCTTTATATTTGCTTTTAGGGATAAATTTAATTAAATAGAATTAAAAATGGAGACAAAAAGATCAAAATAAAAGCATCAGTTTTACTGCTTTACAAAAGATATTTTTTCTGTTTTCATTTCTGCCGTGGAAGAGGATAAACGTTGATTATTCAACATGGAAAATCAAATTCCACTTATCAACAAATAAGCAAACAAACATGAAGATCAAAGTGTGTTATTAGTCATTTATTGAATAAAAAAGAAAGCTATAATAGTTTGAAACCCACAGGTAGAGCAAATAAAAGTGGAGAAAGATGTATTAAAAATCATTGATCTTGTTCAGGAAAAATCAACCACTGCAATGAAAATAAAAACTAAGTTAGACATTGATTACAGCACAAGATCTGTTCAAAGAATTTAGACCATGGAAGGGTTCAAATACACCAAAATGTGAGGAAAACCTCCTTTAACGGCCAAACACAACATTTATAGAATGAAACAGGCTAAAAAATGTAGAATTTACAGAGTTAAATGTAATCTGGATAGTCCTGGTGGGTTTAAATTCTACTGGAATCATATCGATGCTGAAAACATTTTGATCCAGAGATAGCTAGGGTTAAAATGAAATCTGTTAGAAATTGTGGATGACACCATAAATTCTGAATCTTACATAAAACTTGAAACACTGAAACACTTGTTTATTCTAACAATGAAAAATGGATCTATCAATAAGACATAAATGACAGAAGAGCACAGAATACTTTGGAAAGAGTGATATAGATGTGATGTACTGACTGCCAAGTCCTCACACCTTAATCCCATCAGAAAGTTATGGAGATTTATGGCAAGAAAAGTTCATAATGATGGAAAACAGTTCAGTAACAAGGATGATCTGAAAAATTAATGATTAAAGCACGGGACAGAATGGGTGAAAAATGGCTGCTTTCTCTGGTTCAGAGCCAAAAAAAGTGAACAGAAGTGACTTTACATTATGGGAGATGATAAATTATTGTAGGACTTCTTGATATGTGTTTGTAAGGGTTTTCTCCACCAATTATAACCGTAACATTATAATAATGTTTCTCCACCAATAATGTAGGATTAATGTTTGCTCAAATATGGTTAAGGGTTTTATACAGAATTATTATATAGTCTACCTGATATTCAACCAGCGAAGTATTTAGATTAGACAAATACAATAACACAGCGTATGAAACACTTCTTGTTGCACTGTCAAGAAGAGCTTCAGGAATCATAAGGGGAATTATTTCGCTTGAGAGGTTATGTATAAAATTGAGGTAGCTGGAATCTAGACAAGTTAGGGACCAAAATGTGAACAAAACAATTGAGGCACTGAACTTATATTTATGTACATTTATTAAACTAAACAATAACAACAACAATAACACACATTAAGACAAACAACAACACAAAACAAACAAGATGGTGAGATGTGAATGAGGGAAAAGGATGGAAGAGAACACAATATTTCAACATAACACTGGGATTAATATTACACTTGAAATATTATGTTCTGAGGGAAAAGGGACAAACAGACCTCATCTGAAAGCAGCCGTCAATTTGATAGGAGGCTAATTTTTTAGCCTGTGAATTTTATCTTTGCAAAGATAATTTGAGAAAGTTGCACCAAGTTCCAGTGACTGCATGCCGTGATGAGGATGATGAGGAGGAGGAGGATGATGATGATGCTGATGACGCTGATGATGCTGCTGATGAGGATGATGATGATGCTGATGGTGATGATGATGATGATGAGGACGATGATGATGATGCTGAGGATGCTGATGATGGTGATGATGATGATGGTGATGATGATGATGCTGATGGTGATGATGGGAATGCTGCTGCTGATGAGGATGATGGTGATGGTGATGGTGATGATGATGATGATGATGATGCTGATGAGGATGATGGTGATGAGGATGGTGATGAGGATGATGGTGATGAGGATGGTGATGATGATGATGATGCTGGTGATGATGATGGTGATGATGATGCTGAGGATAATGCTGAGGATGATGATGGTGATGGTGATGATGATGATGGTGATGATGATGATGATGGTGATGATGATGATGCTGCTTTGGTGGATGGTCCGGTCGGCCTTGGTTGATGTGGGTCAGAACAGCAGTGGACAGAGTGGAGCCTTGGAGTCTGTATTGTTCTCAGGTAGGAGAATTCTGGTGGTAAAAGAGGATTCTTCCAACGGAGGACTCTTGACTGTGATGGTGAAAGGGGACTCCAAGTGGGAAAGAGACTCCGGGTACCGGAGGACCTCTAGAAACAAAGACTCTGATGGTGAAGGAGGACTCTACGTGGTACAGGAGACTCAAAGTGGTGCTTTCAGATGTGGTCTTTTAAAGTGGACCTTCGCATATCATTAACTCAGCAGGGGTCTGGTACATCCTCCGTCAGGGAGGGCTGATGTCCAGATGTCCCTCACAGAGTTACATTTTCAGGTGATTTTCATAGTGTCTGTAACTTCAAGAATGTTGCAATTTGGTGAACATAATTTACCAAGGTGCATTACTGACAGATAGCTGATTAAAATGACACCAAACATGATCATATGTGATCGGCAGACATGTTGAAATTATGACATTGATACCAATCAGGAGGAATAAAACATTAAAAGTAAGACAAGAGGTAGATTGATCATGAAGTCATTGAAAAGTTCACTTGTTTGGTGAAACGGATGTACATAAAAGGAGTTTTGTCCAGAATTGTGAGATGATTGTCTTTGTTGGTTCTGATTTTAGTTCAGAGTTCTTTGTCAGTGAGTGGAATGTCTTTGAAGTTGTCATCCCAGTCAGAATGTGTATAGGTGGCCATTTGGTCCTGATGTTGGCCAGATCATGAGTGGGGGTTTAGACCAGTCTCTTGGTGAAGACAGGACTAATTTACATCCTGGAGGTCTGTGTGGGGACGTCCTGTAACGCCTGGTCTCACACTCTCCTGCTGATTCGATACCTTGAACCCTTGTTTCAGATGTGGAAAGCATCTTGCTTGCAGTGTCCTGGTGTCCGAGCTTCACTGATCAAAGCAAGCCTCATCTCCACTGTGGCTGTAAAGGTGTTAAATCTGTTCTTGTCCTGTTCCCCTGTGTAACAATGGCTGGTGGATCCTACAATTATTAAGTTCTGATCTTTTTGTCACCATTTTTAATTCTATTTTATCAAATGTAGCCCTCAAAGGAAATAGAAAGAACTATAAAGACTCAAAAAATACATATTTAAGTAGTGAAAGAAGTCCAAAAAAGATAACAAAATATGACATTCTATTTTTAAATTTATACCTGTTCTGATCTTTATGGACTGTATTGTGAAGTATTAAGCTTTGCTTCCATATTCAGTGTTTAAGCAAAACTTGTTTGGGTCCATATAAGAAGGTTCATTGTTATATTTGGAAGAAGATTTTTTCAGCGAATATTACTGTTGGCCTGCAACATAGTCCAAGTTTTAAATTTTGGCCCACATTTGAGTTTGACACCTCTGGTCTAAAGGGTCTTGCCCTAATAGGAACTCTAAGAACAGTTTAAACTGGGCTTGAGGAAACCCAGCTACCTTCTGACTGCCTCCATAGTAAACCATCTGATAAGTCCTTTAGCTGAGTTGATCTTTCAGTCAGTTTTTCATTTTCTTTCCTCCAAATGATCAGAGTAAGTTGCTATGTAAGTTGCTATGTAGAGTTTAGGTTGAAACCCTCAGGAGTAAGTTTAGAAAAATCTCACTCACACAATAGCCCAACTTTTTATTAGCCTCAGAATTTATAGGTGGTTAATTAAAATTTCAGCCTCTTTTTAGTTGCGTGTGTTTTTCCAACAACAACAACAACAGAGGTTTCTGTAGACACTCACCTCACACTGTTCCCTTCTTCTTTGACACAGATCAGACTGTTCTGGTACCAGAACCACGTCCCATCACATATTACCAACAGAAGCTTCAGTCACACTTCCAGGACACGTTTAAGGTTATAACAGAGGGGTGGGCATTAGATGAGCAGCGTCTGGTTGATATCTACACAGATCTGTACATCACAGCTGGCCGGGACGTGCACGTCAACACACAGCATGAGGTCCTACAGATTGAGGAGGTGTGGAAGCCATCAGACACAGAGACACAAATCCAACCCAGAGACATTTTCAAGCATCCTTCTGGAAAAGACATACCCATCAGAACAGTGCTGACCAATGGGATTGCAGGGATTGGAAAAACATTCCTCATGCACAAGTTTGTGTTGGACTGGGCCGAAGAAAGAACCAATCAAGACGTGCATCTTATTTTCCCGTTCACTTTCCGTGCTCTGAATTCACTGCAGGGAAAAAAGTTTGGTTTGGCAGAGCTCATTCATTTCTGTATCCCAGAAACTAAAGACGTCACAGTGGAGGCTCTGAATTACATCTTTACAGCTCTGCAGTCATCAGGAAACAGCAGCTACAAGAAGAGCAGATTCAAACTGCTGTTTGTGTTTGATGGACTGGACGAGAATCGCCTTCATCTGGACTTAAAGGTCAACCACATTCACTCCCTGGACGTAACAAAGTCAACTAAAATAGAAGTCCTGCTGAAGGAACTTATTAGAGGAAACCTGCTGCGTTCAGCTCGTCTCTGGATAACCACACGGCCTGCAGCAGCCCATCAGATCCCTCAAAACCTCATTAACACCACGACAGAGCTCAGAGGGTTCACTGACCCACAGAAGGAGGAATACTTCAGGAAGAGATTCAGAGATGAGGAACAGATCAGCAGCATCATCTCCCACATGAAGAAGTCACGAAGCCTCCACATCATGTGCCACATCCCAGTGTTCTGCTGGATCACTGCTACAGTTCTGGAGGAGCTGCTGAGAAGCAGAGAGGGAGGAGATCTGCCCAGAACCCTGACTGAGATGTACACAGAGTTTCTGATCGTTCAGATTGATCACACAAAAGAAAAGTACGATGCAGAGAAGAGCATTCAGTACATAAAGTCATTAGCTAAACTGGCTTTTAATCAGCTGCTGAAGGGAAACCTGATCTTCTATGAGAAAGATCTGAGAGAAAGTGGCATCAATGTGAGTGAAGCCTCAGTGTACACAGGAGTGTTCACAGAGATCTTCAAAGCAGAGCGAAGACGGAAACAGGAAGACAAGGTGTTCAGCTTCGTCCATCTGAGTGTTCAGGAGTTTCTGGCTGCTCTTCATGTGAGAATGTCGCTCATTAACAACAACAAAAACGTGATGCCTTCACCACAACTGTCACTGAAGAACATTCGTCTGCTTTTAAGCAAAACATCTTCAACAAAGGTCCAAAAGATTTCTATTGACATGGCCCTACAGAGTCCAGACGGACGCCTGGACTTGTTTCTGCGTTTCCTCCTGGGTCTGTCACTGCCGACCAATCAGGAGAAGCTACTGGATCTGCTGAAAAAGTCAGATAGCAGCTCACAGACCAATCAGAAAACAGTGGAGTACATCAAGGAGAAGATCAGTGAGGATGTGTCTGCAGAGAGAAGCATCAATCTGTTCCACTGTCTGAATGAACTGAACGATGTTTCTCTGGTGGAGGAGATCCAACAGTCTCTGAGATCAGGACGTCTGTCCACAGATGAACTGTCTCCTGCTCAGTGGTCAGCTCTGGGCTTCATCTTACTGTCATCAGGAGAAGATCTGGACGTGTTTGACCTGAAGAAATACTCTGCTTCAGAGGAGGCTCTTCTGAGGCTGCTGCCAGTGGTCAAAGCCTCCAAGAAAGTTGTGTAAGTAATTGGAGACTGTCGATCCTTTTTCATTTTGCTGCTGTTTCATCAGTATAATCTGCTTTTTGTCTCTTCAGACTGAGTGACTGTAATCTGTCAGAGAGAAGCTGTGGAGCTCTGTCCTCAGTCCTCAGCTCCCAGTCCTCCAGAGTGACAGAGCTGGACCTGACTAACAACAACCTGCAGGATTCAGGAGTGGAGAGTCTTTCTGCTGGACTGGAGAGTCCACACTGTAAACTGGAAGCTCTCAGGTCAGGACTCACACTTTGAAACTGATGTGATTTCTATCAGTGGATAAACAGCTAACCTGAGTACAATCAATTCTGCTGATGGGATTCATCAAATGAGCTTTTACTGAACTTAAGATAAGATAATCCTTTATTACTCCCCGTGTCCAGGGAAATTTCCCATGTTACAGCAGCATACAGCATACAGCAAGAGCAACAACAATAAACAACAATAAACAACAATATAATTATAATCAATAATTTTCACAATAGGTTCAAGAGTGCAGGATGGAAAAAGTGGCTTATGGAATGATGTAGAGTACAAAAAAGATTCAGTAGTGCAAGAACTGTGCAGATTATGTGGTAAAGGATGATGTGATAGAGTCCAGTTTTGTGTAAACATCAGCCAGTGATGCTGGTGTTATAAAGTCTTATTGCAGATGGAATGAATGACTTGCGATAGCACTCCTTCTTGCAGGGTGGGTGTCTCAGTCTGCTGCTGAAAAAGCTACTTAAAGACTCCACAGTGTCATGCAGTGGGTGGGAGGGGTTGTCCCTGATGGACGTGAGCTTTGCATACATCCTCCTCTCACCCACCTCCTCTATGGAGTCCAGGGAACAGTCCAGCACAGAACCGACCCTCCTGACCAGTCTGTTCAGTCTCTTTCTGTCCCTTTCTGTGCTCCCTGCTCCCCAACAGACCACTGCATAGAAAACACCAGACGCTACTACGGAGTCATAGAATGTCCGGAGCAGAGTCCTGCACACTCCAAAGGACCTCAGTCTGCTCAGCAGGTGGAGACGACTTTGGCCCTTCTTGTACAGGACCTCTGTGTTGTGTGAACTTGTGCAGGACTTTGTCAGGGTTTAGTTTTGACATGATTAAATCCCACTAATCTTTGTTGAATATCATGCCTTAAAGGTCACTACTCCAATCAAAGCATATATTTTGATTGTGTACCGCCCACCAGGGGGTAATCTGGATGGCTTTGTCTCTGAAATGGGCATGTTACTCTCTGACTTCCCTGATGATGGCACACCACTGATTGTCATGGGAGACATGAACATTCACATTGACAGACTTCAGGCTCATGACTTTTTGGCACTCATCTCCTCTTTTGCACTTGTACTGGCTCCGTCTCCTCCCACACACAAAGCTGGTAAAGTCCTTGACTTGGTGCTGACTCGTAACTGCTCCATAGCAGAGGTGACAGTTACTCCACTACACCTGTCAGACCATTTCTTGGTAAAATTTGCGGCTGCCTTTCCACAATTGCAGACACCAACACCGATGGTCTCCTTCTGCAGAAACCTGAAGTCCCTCACAGCAGCTCAGCTGTCTGAGGAGGTGAGCTCTGTCATGCCTGACCACTCACACTTCTCCTCACTTCCTGTTAATGAGGCTACTGAAACACTCTGTTCCTCTCTGGCATCCTCTTTGGACAAACTCTGCCCCCTGGTGTCCAAACCGGCCAAGAAAAAACAACCAAGTCCATGGCTCTCTGAAGTTCTGAGAGAACAAAGAGCTGGACTCAGGGCAGCAGAAAGAAAGTGGTGTAAATCCCAAGAACCTGCTGATTTGTCCTCATACAAACAGAAACTTGCTTCCTTTACCTCCTGCTTGCAGTCTGCAAAGAAAACTTTTTATCAGAACAAGATCTGTGCAGCTTCTGATTCCAGAAAACTGTTTATGGCGTTCAACTCCTTGCTTTCTCCTCCAGCTGCTCAGCCGTCCACTGAGCTGACTCCAGACATGTTTGCCTCCTTTTTCACTGAAAAGGTGGCTGCAATCAGCAACCAGTTCTCTGAGCCTGACCAGTCCAGTCAGCTCAAACCCACTACTGCTCCTTCACTCTGCTCTTTTGCTCCTCTAAGCGAGGATGAGGTCTCCAGGCTTCTTCTGAGCTCAAAACCTACAACATGTCCTCTTGATCCAATACCCACTAGCATCTTGCAGACCATCTTGCCCACAATCAAACCTGCAGTCATGCACATTGTCAACTCCTCCCTGGAAACTGGCATTTTTCTTGCTACTTTTAAACAAGCCCGCGTCACCTCATTGCTCAAAAAGCCTCATTTCAACCCAGCCCAGTTTGAAAACTACAGGCCAGTCTCACTTCTACCATTCCTGTCAAAAATACTGGAATGCTCAGTATTTAACCAAGTCTCTGAACATCTGCGGAACAACAACCAACTTGACCCTTTAAGGCCGGCTTCAGGTGCGACCACTCCACTGAGACTGCACTCCAATCAGTCACAGAATCTCTGCGGCTGGCGAGAGCTGCTGGTCAGTCCTCTGTCCTACTGCTGCTGGACTTGTCTGCTGCATTTGACACCGTGAACCATCAAATCCTCCTCTCCACACTCTCTGAGCTCGGCATCTCAGGTTCTGTCCTGTTGTGGTTCAAGTCCTACCTCACAGGCAGATCCTTCAGAGTGTCATGGCGAGGGAAAGTGTCAAGGTCACATGGCCTATCAACAGGGGTCCCTCAGGGGTCAGTGCTTGGTCCCTTACTCTTCTCTCTGTACACCACCTCACTTGGTGCAGTGATCCGCTCCCATGGCTTCTCCTACCACTGTTATGCTGACGACACTCAGCTTCTCCTCTCTTTTCCACCTGACGACACAACAGTTTCAGCTCGGATATCAGCATGTCTGGCTGATATCTCCACATGGATGAAGGAACGGCAGCTTCAGCTGAATCTGTCTAAGACTGAACTCATGATCTTTCCAGCTTTTCCATCTGTTCAGCCTCAGATCAGTGTCCAACTCCACTCGAGCCTACTTGTGCCCACAAACTCAGCCAGAAACCTGGGTGTCATGATTGATGACCAGCTGACCTTTAAGGTTCACGTGGCCTCAGTTTCTTGATCTTGTCGTTATGCCCTCTACAACATCAGGAAGATCAGACCCTTCCTGACCCAACAGGCCACACAACTTCTGGTTCAGGCTCTTGTGATGTCACGCATTGACTACTGCAACTCTCTTCTGGCAGGTCTCCCTGCATGTACAGTCAAACCTCTACAGATGATCCAGAATGCAGCAGCACGTCTGGTCTTCAACCAGCCCAAAAGAGCTCATGTCACTCCCCTGTTCATCTCCCTTCACTGGCTTCCAGTTGCAGCCAGAATCAAATTCAAAACTCTCCTCCTGGCTTACAAAACATTTACAAGAACGGCCCCAGCCTACCTGGATTCCCTGATCCAGGTCTACTCCCCTTCATGCCCACTTCGCCTGGTGCTTCCAGTCCAGCACGGCTCGAAATCTCTAACCAGACTCTTCTCCTCTGTTGTTCCCAAATGGTGGAACAATCTACCAAACTCTGTGTGTTCTGCTGAGTCCCTTTCTACTTTTAAGAGACAATTGAAGACTCAGTTGTTCAGAGAACACCTAGGCACTTAATCTGACTCCACCTTAGGGGTAGAATAAGTCAGGTGGTCCAAAACCCAGCACTTATTTAGCGCTGACAAAGTTGAAAAAAAAAAGAGGGGGGGGGGGGGGTTAGGCAATTCTTCTGCAACTTGATGGCAACACCTTTGACCAATCGCACTTGAAGCACTTTTTACACTTACTACAGGTTTTTCCTTATGTCTGAATTCTTGCTTGTGTTGTACGTCGCTTTGGACAAAAGTGTCTGCGAAATGAAATTGTAGAATTGTTGATTTGCTTGAGACTCATGAAATGTTCAGCAAAATGTATCTGAAAGACAAAGAAGAAAAGAGAGTGTGAGAAACATCCAGCCAAGTGTTGTCCATCAGGTTTGTGTTGTTTTGTGTGTGCAGGCTGTCAGGCTGTCTGGTCACAGAGGAAGGCTGTGCTTCTCTGGCCTCAGCTCTGAGCTTGAAGACCTCAAATCTGAGAGAGCTGGACCTGAGCTACAACCATCCAGGAGACTCAGGAGAGAAGATGCTGAGAGCTAAAGTGGAGGATCCACACTGTAGACTGGAAACTCTCAGGTACAGACAGACAGACGCTCTCAGGAACAGACAGACAGGAACCTTTTAGCCTAGCTCAGTGCTTCTTAAATAGTGGCGCCCCCTGGGGGCAGTGAACACACACCACAGAGCAGGAGATGTGAAATACTACAAACAAACACACAGAAGACACAACGGAAAAATATTTAACAGGAATGAGAAGAAAGGCAGAGAGAGAGATGGAGATAATGAGACAAACAAAAATATCCTGAAAGCTGAGATGAGGAAATGTGACGAAGCATCTGTAGCTCTTAGCTTCACTGTGACTACGGTGGGAGACGAGGACAGACCGCTATGTTTACTGAGTCTAAAAATGTTGTTAGTGGACAGCATGAAGCCAAATAAATGAAGGCATCACTTCAACACATTACACTCCAACCATGCTGATCAGCCGCTGGAGTTTTTTCAGTGAAAACCTGCTGAATATTGCCAACAAACATGGGCTTCATGAATGCTACGTGGCTAAAGCAGAGAGCGCTGTTAGCATGATATAAGGAGGCGTACCAAAGTGGTGGGTGTAAAAAGTCCTCACCATAGCAGAGGATCTGATACTCCCTGCAGCATTAGACATGATCTGTGTCCTGCTGGAAGACACACAAATAAAAACTGTCCCTCTGTCCAATGACTCTGTGTCCAGACGTGTAAATGACATGGCTAACCATGTTCAGGAACAGCTGGTAGATCAAGTCAAAGACAAACGTTGTGCCTTTCAGTTCCATGAAGCCTGACAGCAACAAAGACTGCTTGTTTGTGGCTTCTGTAAGTTTGGACACGACAGACTCCCTGTGTGAGGATCTAGTTTTTAGTAAATATGTCAGAGACAGCCACAGCTGAAGAGATGTTCTAAATCCTGGACTGCTTCCTGACTGAGAATGGGCTACAGTGGGAGAAGTGGTGTTTGCAGTGATGGTGCACAGACCATGGCAGGGAGGAGAAAAGGGCTTGAGGAAGTCATCCAGAAGACATCACCTACTGCTGAGTGGACACACTGTGGTCCACAGAGAAGCTCTGGCATCAAGGCAGCTTTCCTCTGGATGAAAGGAGCTTCTGACTGGAGTCAGTTTTCTAAAGAGCAGAGCACTAAAACTAGAATCTTCTCTGCTCCCTGTGAGGAGATGGGAGCTGAACATCAAGCTGTGCTGTTTGACTCTGAACCAAGGTGGCTGTCACCAGGGAAAGTCTAGTCCAGAGTTTCTGAGCTCAGAGAGGAGATCAGAATGTTTGTGGAGCAGGAAGACAAGAAGAAGTGTGAGAAAAATGGAGTTATCAAGTAGTCGTTTAAAATGTTTAGTGTTTCCAGAAGGATTAAATTTGTTGACTTTAAGGCTAATTGATGCATTTTAAACTAAAAAAGGTTCATAAAGTTGTTATTTGTTGGAAGTGGATCTAGATTTCTTTCTTTTTCTTTCTTTTTAGCTTTCCTTCATGTACAGAGGTGTACTTGTAATAATTTCTAGACTAATGATGCTATTTCTAGTGGTGGTGGAGGGTCGGGGGCGCTAAATGTTTCCTTCTTCCTGACGGGCTGAACAGAAAACACCTGAGAATCAGTGAAAGAGAGAAACACCAAGAATGAAGCAGAAGAACAGTTAGCTCAGCTACACACCATGACTAGCCTAGCTTAGCCTTAATGCTGAGAGCAGAGGGAAACTCTTAGCCTAGCTTAGCATTAATGCTGAGAGCAGAGGGAAACCGTTAGCTTAGCATTAATGCTGAGAGCAGAGGGAACCTGTTAGCCTAGCTTAGCATTAATGCTGAGAGCAGAGGGAACCTGTTAGCCTAGCTTAGCATTAATGCTGAGAGCAAAAGAAACCTGTTAGGCAAGCTTAGAATTAATGCTGAGAGCAGAGGGAACCGGTTAGCCTAGCTTTGCATTAATGCTGAGAGCAGAGGGAAACTGCTAATTTGGCTTCGCATTAATACTGAGAGCAGAGGGAAACTGTTAGCCTACCTTAGCATTAATGCTGAGAACAGAGGGAAACTGTTAGCCTAGCTTAGCTCAAAGACAGGAAGCAGGATGAACTGTTAGCCTAGCTTAGCTCACAGACAGGAAGTAGGGTGAACTGTTAGCCTAGCTTAGCTCAAAGACAGGAAGCAGGGTGAACTGTTAGCCTAGCTCCATGAACAGAGGAAGCATCAATGAGTAAAGCTGAATGAGTGTAAACTGAGCTGGAACGTGACGAGCACAGGACAGGACTTTAGAGATGCTGCATTCAGGTGTCTGTGTCTCCATGTTGGACTGGTCCTTTGTCAGTGGAACAGTGTGAGAGCCATGTAACGTCCATGTGTGCTGCTGAAAGAGTCTCTGCTGCTCTGACCGTCCTCCTCCTTTCAGGGTGACGCCTGCTGGAGTCCGATGGTTGACACCAGGTCTGAGGAAGTGTAAGTGTGTTTGAATGGATTGATGGAAACAAAGCAGCACATTCAAGCATCTTCAAAGTGTCACATCTCTGAGGTCATCATCAAATCTTTAATACTGATCACATGATCCATCAATAACTGCAGCTGTGTTGTGTTTGTTCTCTCCATCAGATTCCTGTCAACTCACAGTCGACACAAACACAGTACACAGAAAACTCAAACTGTCTGACAACAACAGGAAGGTGAGATTTGTGGAGGAGGATCAGTCGTATCCTGATCATCCAGACAGGTTTGACTTCTGGGAACAGCTGCTGTGTGGAACTGGTCTGACTGGTTGCTGTTACTGGGAGGTGGAGTGGAGAGGAGAGGTTTATATATCAGTGAGTTACAGAGGAATCAGAAGGAAAGGAAACAGTCATGGCTGTTGGTTTGGATCTAATGATCAGTCCTGGAGTCTGAGATGCTCTGATGTTCTTGGTTACTATGTCCTTCACAATAACAGAGAAACATCCATCAGTTCCTCCTCAGTCTCTGACAGAGTTTCAGTTTATGTGGACGTTCCTGCTGGAACTCTGTCCTTCTACAGAGTCTCCTCTGACTCTCTGATCCACCTCCACACCTTAAACACCACATTCACTGAAACTCTCTATTCTGGATTCTGGTTCCGGTCGTCTGGTTCCTCAGTGTTTCTGTGCTGAGTTGAGTGTCCAGAGTCTCCTCCTGGTAGAGAAACAGTGTTGAACAGATAGTTGAGTCTCTCCATGACTCTGTCCCTCACAAACATGTTTTCACATTCATGGATTAAATGTGTTTCTTTGTCAAATCCTTCTAAATGATTCCTTGTAAACTTGTTCCTCTTCAAAGATGGAAGTTGTGATTCTTCCAGGAGCCAAATGTGGTGTTTGCGTCTTTTTCCAGTCAAATGTTGAGAGTGAAAATCAGGATGTGGTGTTCCTCTGATGCTCACTTGAACTAAAAGCATTTGAGCTGCACAAAGTGTGAAATGAGAGAGGAAGCAGTGAATCTCCAAACTGCTGACAGACTTTCACACATTATTGTCCAGTGAAAATCAGCTTTTTGTGCAGCCACACTTGATCCTGATGTGAGTCTTTAAGTCCTGTTCTAGTGATGAAATGAGAACTTCCTTCATCTGTGTCACTCTTTCCAAAGTATTCTGTGCTCTTCTGTCATTTATGTCTTATTGATAGATCCATTTTTCATTTTTACAATAAATAAGTGCTTCAATGTTTTTTCATAAGTTTTTTTTTTTTTATCAGATTCTGAATTTCTGGTTTCTATCAGATTGTATTTTTCCATCAAAGCTCCCATAACCCTAGCTATCTGTGGATCAAAATGTTTTCAGCATCGATATGATTCCAGTAGAATTTAAACCCACCAGGACTATCCAGATTACATTGAACTCTGTAAATTCAACATTTTTTTGCCTATTTAATTCTATAAATGTTCTGTTTGGCCATTAAAGGAGGTTTTCCTCACATTGTGGTGTATTTGAACCCTTCCATGGTCTAAATTCTTTGAACAGATCTTGTGCTGTAATCAATGTCGAACTGAGTTTTTATTTTCATTGCAGTGGTTGATTTTTCCTGAACAAGATCAATGATTTTAATACGTCTTTCTCCACTTTTATTTGCTCTACCTGTGGGTTTCAACTATTATAACTGTCTTTTTTGTTCAATAAATGACTAATAACACACTTTGATCTTCATGTTGGTTTGCTTATTTGTTGATAAGTGGAATTTAATTTTCCATGTTGAATAATCGTTTATCCTCTTCCACGGCAGAAATGAAAACAGAAAAAAGATCTTTAGTAAAGCAGTAAAACTGATGCTTTTATTTTCATCTTTTTGTCTCCATTTTTAATTCTATTTAATTAAATTTAGCCCTAAAAGCAAATATAGAGAACTACAAAAACTAGAAGAAAAACTCCATATTTTAGTGGTGAAAAGACTCAGAAACCAAACTTGTAAATAAATGATCTTCTATGTTTTAATTTCTATCTGTTCTTATGATCACAGTCAGTGAGCGAGTAAAACATGAACAATCTAAAGTTGTGAACTTGAACTTCTTTCAAACTGATTTTTCTCTGAACAATCCAAATAAAGTATGAGGTCAAAGTGTGACGGTTAGATCAACATAAACTACTAATATCCTGTTGAAGCGCTATAGAAGCGTCAGAGCAGCAGATTGTAAAGTCTGGTCCAGATAAGGAGCTCTACAGTGAGGCTGACCGTCCATCATAGCTGTCTAACCTGGACCTCACATCTCTGAAAGCGTTGGAGCTCATTTTTAATCAGCTTCATCTGGAGAAACTGACCACACATTGGACGTTTTTACAACCACTTTCTCACCTCAAATCATCTGAAAACTACATTTAGTGTCACAATAACAGCAGTATTTCCAAAATACTTGAGTTTCCTCTGAAAGTTTCCTCCTCGGTCTTTGCTGCTGCTCTAAATGTATTCTGGGATATTTGGCTCCCCAAGTTTTTTGTTGTTTTATCTTTTATGAAGCATAATTTAACAACAAATAGGCACCAACTGTGTCCTACAATTCCACTGGTCCAAGCAGAAGAGAAGCAGAAAAGAAAGAAGCATAGAATAATCAGATCAGACAGCTTCAAATAAATGAACTTCTCAGGGGTTAATCAGTTTAGAACATGAGAATCTGAGACAGTCTGAAGGAACTTCTATTTGACAGTTTGATTAAGGAGGAAAAGAAAAGTCTAAAACTCAGAGCAGCCTTAAAAAATCTACATCTGTGTGTCTAAAATTCACCAGTTCTCATTCTATGATTCCACATAAATTCCAGATGTTTGTTGTGCATAAAGAGAGCAAACTTGATAGAATTGTATTCAAAGACAGGTTGAACGTTGTTTGTTAGCAACCATTCATGATTGTGTCCCTAAAGCTCCTCACAATAGTTCAGGAGGAGAACAGATGTTCTGGAGGTTCACATCTTCTCCATCAATGTGCATGTGTTCTTCTCCACATGAAATCTCCTTCTGGAACATTCTCTACATGGAGAAACATCAGAAAGAGTTTAGAAATGAACTTCTTTCATTTCAACTCAGAAAGGAAAAGACAAATATCTGCTTGTGACTTTGATAGAGTCAGTCTGTGGAAATGTTGGAGATCCAACTTTTCTTTGAGCAGGAAGAGGAAAACATTCTTTAGTTCCTGATCATCTCACAATGTTGTTCTAACATTTAACGTGTCAAAATGTTGATCTGTCAATAAACAGCGTGTTAGAATGAGGAGTTCAGATGAATTCTGGAACATTCCTTTGATCACTGGAACAGCTTTGATTAGCAGAGAATGTTGTTTCTCGCAGCAATCTGAAGTCAGTTTAGTTTGAAAATCACTAGAACATCTTCATCCATTCAATGTGTTCCTTTCTCCATCCAATCCTTCACAAAGACACATTTCCTCCTGTACAAATCCTCCTGTTCTTCCACATTGTAGCTTTGTGTGGACTGAAGTTCTGCTTCTAAAGCATTTTCCAGTAGAAGAACAGCTGCATGTGGAAATGGGATCATTTAAAGGATGGAAATCACATGTTAAAGAGAATGAGACAAAGATGAGGCGCTAAGGTAAAGCACAGATAATGTTCCTGTTTTCTAAAGTCATTTCATGGAACCATTCATTGTTTGAAAATCAGTGACATTCAAAGCCCCTCCTCTACTCATTTTACCACATCACCTTTTAGAATCAAATCACATCACAGTCAATCTGCTGGATTTTCTTCATCCATCCATGTGAAACACATCAAGAATCTGCTGGATAAATTCATCCTGAAATCCTTCCATTTCTGTCCTCAATATTCTACCAAATATGAAAGATTCCTTTGGAAGCAGATCTTCAAGGATTTTAGATTTGATTTCCAACAATCAGAATGTTAGAAGTTTCCCTGTTGATCATATTTTACTGATAGTTTCTCCAAATGTTTCAGCTCATTTTTACTGGAATATTCTGAAGTAAAGTTTGTGTTTTCTGGTGAATGGATCAGATCTCACATTTAGTTTCAATCAAACCCTGAGGCTTCTGGAAAATACACACAGCTTTAAAATAATGTTGGATCATCTGCTGACTGTGTCGTTATTAAATGCTTTTAGAGTTTCAGTATTTTAACCCTCGTGTCATTTTAAAGTTTGAAAATGTGGAAAATAATGAATATTTTCACAGTGAAACTTCTGATGTCCACATTTTAACATTTTTAGGAAATTTTTGAACATTTTTTGGTGGAAAAAGAAGATAAGTTTCTAAAGAACATTCACATAAAAATCAACCAAAATCCAGTAAATTCTCTGGATTTTGGTTGATTTTTATGTGAATGTTCTTCAAGAAAATATCAGAAGTTTTACTGATAAATATTGAATCACTTTAGATATTTTTAGGATTTATTGGAAGATTTTTACTCATTTTTTGAAAATATTTACAAGAATTTTCTTGCCAAATTAGGGGGATTTTGTTTAGATTTTTTAAAATAAAACTTTGAAGGAATTATTGGAATTTTCTTCCTGAAGGTTTTTGCACATTTCCATAAATTTGGTGAATTTTTTTGCTGAATTTCTGGATTTTTTTTTCCTGTTTTTTGGTGAAGTAAATGAAGCCAACAGGAGGGTTGATATCCAGCGCTAATCATAAACAGCAGAGGACTGATGGGTCTCCTTGGTGTTTGCTCCTGTTAACATCTCATCTTCTAGTAGTTCCACATTGAAGGAATTCTGCTGGACAACATTGAGAGCATATGAATGAATTTTCAATCCAAAATAATGCAGTGAATGTCAAATAAAGTGGTGTTGAAGCTTGTCAGAAGCTTTCAATGAATGTAGAAAGAGTGTAAAAGCAGCATCCTCTACCAAATGAGCACAATCCATCAATCATCATCAAAGTGTCCAAATTCCAGAGAAGCCATGAACTGCAGATTGTAAATGAGTCAAAGTATCCATTTAAAATCATTTCTAGACCATGATCACAAAGTCAAATACTAGATTGTTCTTTTGTCCTTTTGTGTCTCATTTTCACAATATTTTGTCTGGTTTTGTCTCATTTTTTGTCTTTTTTAATCTGACTTTTGTAGTAAAAAGCAGTCCGGCCCACTTGAGATCAAACTGGGCTAAATGTGGAACCTGAACTAAAATGAGTGTGACTCCCTGATTGAAAGCTTCTTTGAATGCTTCAAACAGTCATTCTCTAATATCAGCCCAGAAAAACGGATCAAAGTTGGTTGTAAGTCCATCTGGAGCCGCTGATTTCCCCAAAGACATTTTCATTTCAGCTCTATCAATCTCTCCAAACACGTGCTTTTAAAGTCAGTCTGAGGAAGAAATGCTTTGACTTTGAAAGAAAAAGCTGCTGAATGTAAATGCTGATAGAATCTAAATCTTTCATCTGCTCTTTCTTCTGGATTGCTCCCAGTTTGATCATCAACATTTAGAGGCTGATTGCATTTCTCTCTAATCCACTGAAATAGGAACTGTTTTTCTCCCCATCTTCCATCCATTTAGCTCTGGATGCTAGAAATGCACCTGGTGCTTTATTCCAATCCAATTCATCTCCTTTAGATTGGAACCCAATCACTTCTTCTTTCTTCCTATCAGAGAACACATTCATTTTACAACACTCATTCATATCATTCATCAACAGTCTTTCTCATTCTTTTGCTTTCTGACACATTCTTTGACCACAATCTACTGAGTTTTCTCTGACTTTATGTTGGAAAAATTCACATTTACTTCCAGAAGAACCAACGCCATCGTCTGACTTTAACCCTCCTGTTGTCTTCATTCACCAAAAACATTGTTTCCTGCTCTGAAAAAAAAATCCAAAAATTCACCAAAAAATTCCGCAAAATTCTGAAAATGTGTAAAACCTTCAGGAAGAAATTTACAATAACTCCTCAAAAGTTTTATTTAAAAAAAATCCCCCTAATTTGGCAAGAAAATTCTTGTAAATATTTTTTAAAAATGAGAAAAAATCTTCCAAAAAATCATAAAAACTATCTAAAGTGATTCCATATTTATCAGTAAAACTTCTGATATTTTCTTTAAGAACATTCACATAAAAATCAACCAAAATCCAGAGAATTTCCTGGATTTTGGTTGATTTTTATGTGAATGTTCTTAAAGAAACATGTCTAACGTTTCCTTTTTTTTCCACCAAAAATTTTTCAAAAATTCCCCCAAAATGTTAAAATGTGGACATCAGAAGTTTCACTGTGTTAACATTTTATTTTTTCTACATTTTAAACTTTAAAACGGGTCAATCTGACCGTCAGAGGGTGAACTGAAGATCAGATTTTTGTATACCTACCCAGTTGCTGCAGAGGGATTTGATAGACAACCTTTTAGCCCGCCTCCCTCCCTGCCGAGCTTCCCTAGACCCTTGTGCCGTCAGAAACATGGGTATAGCGTGGCTAGGCTCCATATTTGTGGTAGTTCTGTCTCATATGTCGGTCATTTTATGCAGATTTCTGGTCGCTTTATCCATTTCTTGGTCATTTTATTCCTATTTGTCATAGTTTTAAATGAATCTGATTATTCTCCATCATTTCTAACACTGTTGGGTCTAAACCTTCATATTTCTACATGTTAGTTTCCCTCTATGATCAGTAATACTGGAGGGTCTGAACCTCAGAATTTAAACCTGTCCTTTAAGGCACATATTCAATACACTGTAAAGAGACTGAAGCTTTTACTTGCATTTTATTTTAGAAATAAGTCTTGCTTTTCCTTTAGAGTGAAACAGAAACTGGTAGAGTCAACTTTTCTTCTGATAATTGATTATGGTGAAGTGTTGTATATGAATGCCTCCGATCAATGCCTCCACATGCTGGATTGTGTGTCTCATGGTGCTCTGAGGTTTATTACAAACTGTGGAGTTTCAACTCATCATTGTGTCTGATACGGTAAAGTAAATTGGCCTTCATTATATGTGCGCCGGCTTGGCCATTGGTCTGTGCTGATTTACAAGGCCATTCTTTAGATGACTCCATCTTATTTATCACTCCTTTTAATTCCATCTAATAGGTCCTACAGTCTCTGATCTCAGGACTTTTTACATTTTACTGTTCCTAAGGTCAGAACAGAAATGGGGAAGAAAGCTTTTAGATTTTCTGCTCCAAGTACATGGAACACTTTGCAATCAGAGCTCAAACTCCAAAGTTTGGTATCTCTGAATGTTTTTAAGTCTATGATAAACTCCATTACACCCAGGCTTCAGGAGTGCAAATGTCCAATTTAACCATAGACTGTATATAGTGGACGTAGCATCTGGCTCCAGAATTGAAGCCAACCCGGAAGTGTCAAAAACTTGCAATATCACGCCGTCCGCTCGGGTTGGCTCCAAAAAGCTTTAGCTCCGTAGACCCCAATTCATTTTTGGAAAAAATAAAATTTGATAGACTGATTTTCTACAGCTCAGGATTTTTTCCTGTAAGTTTTCATGGTCAAAATGAGAGATCAGGTGGCCGATCTTAAAATAAATCAATACTGAATTTTAAATAAATCGTTAAAGTTGGCGAAGCCAGGGGGCGTGGCTATACTTGATAGACAGCAACAGAAGCCTTTGCGGTAAAATGTGGGCGGGATAAGAGAGTCTTCAGCCAATCCTGCCCCTAGTTGCTCTCCGGTCCAGTCTATTTGATGATGCTTTTTACGTCACTGGCTCCAAAAAATCCAAAACGACGACCAGGAAGTAGCAAAATCCGGGCTTCATTTTCTCGGCGTTGAAACCAACGGGTGACGTCACGGTTAGTTTACGCCTGAATTTAACTGAAGTGTTTGACTAATCCTTTTGAACTCTTTTAACCAAATTTTTTAAAATCCAATTGTAAATTGTATGTCATTTGTATTTTTAACTGTATTTGTAATGTGTTGAAACTTTATGTGCTGCCAATCTTGGCCAGGTCTCTCTTGTAAAAGAGATCTTGGATCTCAATGGGAACAACCTGGTTAAATAAAGTTTATAATAATAATAATAATAATAATAATAATAATAATAATAATAATAAACTGCTTCATTTCATTTGTCAAACCAATCTGATTTATCTGCAGGAAAAACTGATTTCAAGAAAAAGGACATTTCTAAGTGACCTCAAACTTTTGAACAGTAGTGCATATTTATATAATGTCATATTTTTTAAAATCAGACATGTAAGATGAAATAATATTGATGATAGCTCGTGTCCCTGTTTCTCTTTTAGCACACATCACACAGTATTACAATGAATAAGAACATTCAATCATCAAATACAATCATTTTCATAACAAGCTGCTGTGGAGGCAAAACCTTTTTGTTCTTTGCAATAAATCTTTTGTTCTTTTATTCAGAGCTCTGAAGGTACAGGTGAGACAGAGTGCAAAGCAGTCTATGTGTCAAGTCAAACTGGAAGGAGCTGAGAACTCAAAGGAGAAGCATTTACGCACAGGTCCTACACTCAGCTGGGACGGAAACAATCTGCGGCTGCAGGTTTGCCACCGGCGGGATACAAGGGGACACACGCAGCACTGAGGAGGAACTGAGATGAAGTGACCGTGTTCAAACAAAGTGTCCGTGAGTTTCTGTTGGGAAAGCATCAAGATCTGCGGCAAACTGTGCAGGATTGCGTTCATCTCCAAAATCCGGGTTGCAGCCGGTAAGAGCAGAATTCTGGAGACTCTAAAAGACTGTTTAAGCTGCCGATGTGTACCACTGCAGTATGTGTTAGCATTAGCATTAGCCACGGAGTCAACTTTGTCTGTTTACCAATAATTGCCGTGTGTTTTGTAATTGTTCAGTTGAAAATAAGATTGCAGGCTAATTGGTGCTAATTAGAGGGTTCCAGCTAAGACCAGTGAATTCATCATGTTTGTAATGGTGGGTTTTTGTGTATTTATGGGGAGTGCCAGCGTGTTGTCATTTGTTACGGTCACGTGGTACAAAATGGCTACCGGTTGGCAAGAACCAGCATTAGCATAACGGCTTGCAACGATAACGGTATCGTGTTTGGAGCAAATACGTAAATTTATCGCTTTTCGTGAATGAAAATGCACATGTTTTTACCACAATGGTAATATCATGTGTAGCTGTTGGTTATACTAAGCGTTTTAAGAAAGAATCAGGCTTGAAATTTCACCGGATACCGATTTCAGGAGAGAGAAGATGGCAGCCGGAAAAAGTGGACCCCAGTAAGCAGCAGAGATCGTGGTTGTGGATCCCACTTTTCTTCAGGTAAACTATTCAACAGTTTAGCATCTTTAGTATGTCCAACTTTGAGCATATTTACCAAAAGATATTGATTTAGTGTTGCATCCTTCGCATGAAGCGATCTCTACACTTTGGGTTTGGTTCAGTGTTGTCATGTGTTACCGATCGCTTTTTAGGCGATGAAAGTAGGGCTGGGCGATATGACGATAGATATCGTCTGGACGATAGAAAATGTCTATCGTTTTATGTGAAGATCCTATCGTTTATATCGCAGTGTCGCAAAACACGCTTTACGGCAGTATTTTACGTCACCAACGGGCCTTACGGCAAGCCCAGGCACGTGGCAGCGGCGCCAACTTAGCGACTTTCCAAGGCGTCCTAGCAACTTTTTTTTTTTGTCAAAATCGACTAGCGACAAATCTTGCGACTTTTTTGTGCCGTTTTGGAGACTCTGACAGGAAAACTCGGATCATTCTGCAGTTACTGTCCTCAACGAGCAGCAGGTGCTGCTGTGAGCTTCTCCCTGTCCCAAAGCACAGGCTGTCAGTCCGCAGCAGTCCCAGTGAGGGGAGAGGGAGACCCACATCACTCCGCGGCCAGACGGCATGTCAGAGAGAAGCTCCGCTGAGAGCTCCCACATAACATAAGAAGATATTCACTGAACCAGAAAGACACGGAGACTGTAACTTTTACTTGCAAGGGTAACACAGCACACTGTAACAAGACACATTAGTGCGAGCTACAAAGACTGCTCCCATACGAAGTTTATTTTATACACAAGCAGAAATGAAAACATAGCATAAGATAAGAAATCGCTCAAGTTACACAAGGGGTTGTGCTAAGCTGAAAGAGTGGAAATATACTGACTAGAAGAGCAAGATGCGTGTGTGTGGGTATGTAATGAAAATTATTATATAAAGACACTATATACAATTAGTTAATGCCCTAGGGTTTGATTATGATATATGTATTTACAAGTTCAACTCTAACATTCCCTCCTGTTTATCATGATCAAGAAGTGTGAAGATCAGTTAACAACATCTTGTAAAAACATTTTCTGCTGTCACGTCATTAAACTACACTTCAACATCATCATTCTCATCATTGGAGTCATATTGTGGTTCTTCCATTTCAAGTGCAGCATAAGCAACAACAGAAGTGGTTGTCATTTTAGAAATCATGGATCTTAAACATGGTAAAATGCAGGTAGCAAAAATGCAAAATAGTAACAAAATACATACACTTATAATTACGAATCTTTTAATAGTCTGAAAAATACCACCAGATGTAAACCAAGAGGTAAAATCCCAGCCTGGAAAAATACCTTTGTCTCGGTTCCTTAAAATGTCTGTTTTAATCTCATCCAGTTTCTGTCTGATTAAAGTGTAATTGCCTTTGTGATCAGGGATGTATGTACAACAATGGTCATTAACAACTTCACAAACTCCTCCTTGTGCTGCTAAAAGAAGGTCTAAAGCTATTCTGTTTTGGAGTGTCATTTGCTTGATAGCCTCAAGTTCAGGATCGTTTTTCAGCTGGTCAGTTATGTCAGTTAGTGCGTTAGTGAGGTTATTGAGAGAAAACCAAAGCTTATTTACACTTGCGGACAATCTTGATGTACCATATGAAGGAGCTAAAGACATAAAAAAAAAACGTTTTAGTTTACTGAAAGCAGGTTGTTGTTCTTCTTTAGTTTCACGGCTTTGGATTCGGTGTGTGTGTATATATGTCCTGTTCTCTAATTGTTGGTCAGAAATGACAATTTCAGCAGGTTGCAAATGAACTAAAGTATAAGTACCGCACCAATCAAATGGCAAGTACCAGTAAAGAAGTCCTCCACATTGCCACATCATTTCGGGTGGAGTGGAGATTTTTGGTCTGAGATTAAAGGTTGTTATGTTTTTTCCAGTTCTATATTTATCCTCAGAAAACCACCAAGATGCGTTAAATCCTGCAATAGAGGGAACTGATGATGAGATAGCAGACGAGTTACTGGAAAGTGATATTATATGGATGCAATTAGGTGTTCCTGGTAAGTGATGCCTGTACATATCACCACAGGTGCGTTGGAGACACAATGGGAAAGGAATGTTAGCTTGTAATGATGCAATCCCTACCCCCAATGTGGTGTTCGTAGCCTGTGAAAAATTAGTGGGATCCAGCCATTTTCCCTTATGAATAGTACAATTTGGAAACCAGTATGACATGTTACCGGTGAAATTTCTTATCATTCTGAGTGTGCTTTCTCCGAATATACACATTGTTTCTGATTTATTAAGTCCTATAGGAGTGAAAATGGTCTGATGTGTAGCATGATGAGGTAATTGTGAGCACACGTAGCAATTGGTGACATTATTCTATTGTGCTGTAAAATTCATAGCTTTATACCAGAGGTTCTGTTCCCAAGTCGCTGCTATAGAGTGTTCATGGGTTCTTTTAGTCCTGTGAGTTCCTGTAGAGGAGAGAGAGAAGAAGAGGAAGAGGAACCACAGAAGTGACAGTCACCCCTGCGACGAGCAGGAGTCGCCAGAGAGCCATTCTAGAGTTGGGTGCGGATCAGTTGGTTTCTTCACCGGGTTGAGACGTCAGCACCCTATTGTGCTACTGACCCCTTTGTATCGGACTTCCACCGCTACCCCGTCGGTTGATCTGGCTCTGCTTCCAGTTGTATCAGCTTACAGTGCGATTGGTGGATTCACGAGGGCCGTTCAGCAATTTTTATTGCCGTGGGTGTCGTCAGCAGTACTTGATACGGCCCTTCCCACCTGGGCGACTTCCAATTCTTTCTCCTCAGGACTCTAATCAGGACCCAGTCTCCAAGCTGGAGTTTCTGTGTAGACAAAGGAGAAGAACACTCTGGCAGATTATTGGAACTCTGAACTTCTCTCGTTTTAACGTATGCATCATCCAATCTGCTAATGTTATTTCTCTCTCACTAAGATTCAGTGGATTGTTGTGTTGTGGAAGTGGAAAAGGTCTCCCATGCACGATCTCAAACGGTGTTATTGTTGTCTCCCGTAGGCGTAATTCTCATCCACAGTTTAACCAAGGATAAACAATCTGGCCAAGGCCTCTTGGTTTCTTCCATAGTTTTGGCTTGTCTGTTTTTTATTGTCTGATTCGTACGTTCTACAGGGCCGGCGGCTTGTGGATGATATGCGCAGTGATTTTTTTTTTTTTTTTTTTAGTGAGAAACCCAATGCCTGTGAGCAATGTGTCATAATTGCATTTACAAATGTGTACCATTATCTGATCTAATTATGGCGGGAATACCATAAGTTGGAAAGTAATGGTTGCAGAGAGCTTTTGCTACAGTTATGGCTGTGTTATCTTTGGTTGGGTATATTTCAACCCATTTTGAAAATTCATCTACAACCACTAAACAATACTTTAGTCCTTTTGATGCTGTTAGTTCAATAAAGTCCATATGAATTGTATGGAAGGGGTGTTGTGCTGGAGGAAATTGTCCCCTCTTTGGTCTCATATTTCCTTGCGGATTGTTCTTACAACAAATTAAACATTTTCTGCAGTATTCCTTGGCAAAGTCAGAAAAATTTACAGCGAAGAACTGTCTCTGTATCATGTGTACCATCCCTCCTGTTGAGACATGTGTCAAACCATGGCTCACCAGGGCAGCTGTGGGGAATAGAGAACGTGGAAGGACGGGCTTATTATGAATATGATAAAGGTCATTTTGCAAAACTGCTCCACGTCTGAGCCAAGAAGTTTGTTCAGCCGTGGGTGCATTTTTCTGTGCGTCCGCCAAGATGTTTAGGTCTACTGAGAGGAAAAGGTCATTTTCAGAACATTGTGTGCCGAATGAAGCTTGTTTCACAGCAACATCTGCAAGGATATTACCCCGTGTTATGGCGGAGTCGTCCTTTTGGTGAGACTTACATTTACACAGCGCTAATTTAGCAGGAAGCTGTATTGCGAAGAGAAGATTTTTTTAACAGAGGCATGTGTGAGTGATTTCCCACTAGAGGTTTTCATGCCCCTGTTATGCCAAATTCGAGCGAAATGGTGGACAGAAGAATACACATATTGACTGTCTGTGTAAATGTTAAGTGATTTCCCTTCAAACATCTTACAAGCGTTGATGACTGCTAGAAGTTCAGCTGTCTGTGCAGAATACGTGTGTGGCAGGCGTTCTGCTTTTAGGACCGTAGTTACTGTTGTTATTGCATAACCTACACAATTATTTCCTCGAATGTCTTTTGAAGCAGAACCGTCTACAAAAATATCAGTAAAACCAGATTGTGGTAAATCAAAAATGTCAGGTCGGGGCTTTGTTTCCTCATTTGTTGTAGTCGCACAGCAATGTGGATCTCCATCGCCTTCAGTGGGCAAAAGTGTGCTTGGATTTAAGGAGCTACATCTGTGCACAGTTATATGTGGCTGTGACAACAATATTGAAGTATAGGCAATGTGACGTGCATGAGTCAGAAATGAAAGATTTGCATGTAGCAGGACTGCAGCCACAGAGTGTGAAACATGGACTGAAAGTGGGTGACATAAAATAATATCAGCAGAGGCAGAAATCGCAAGAGCAGCTGCTGCACAACTTTGTACACACCGTGGGAGACCTGCTGCGATATTATCTAAGCGTTTAGAATAATATGCTACAGGCTTAGGTCTAGCACCATGTTTCTGTGTAAGAATAGAAGTCGTGTCCATTTTTGCAGTCAAAAAACAGGTCAAACGGTTTGTTATAGTCAGGTAGAGCCAAAACAACATCAGTTTGCAGGGCTAATTTCAGATATTTAAAAGCTTCCTCAGCCTGTTCAGTCCAAATAATCTCATCTGTTAACGACATTTCCTTGCCGTATATCAAATCCTGCAGTGGTTGTGAGAACACTGCGTAATCTGGAACCCAGGATCTGCAAAAATTACAAAGTCCTAAAAATGACATCATTTGTTGTTTTGTTTGCGGCTTTGGAGCATTTTGGATTGCAGTTTTTCTGTCAGTGAGTAAAGCTTTCCCATGTTTTTAAAGATTATGGCCTAAATACACCACCTGCGGAGCCCACAACTGAAGTTTGTTTAGTGAAACCTTATGACCTGTCTCATGTAAGTGTTGTAACACTGCCATCGTTGTCTGTTTACATTGTTCCTGCGTATCTGCAGCCACAAGAATGTCATCAACATACAACAAAATTTGGCTGTGTTCTGGAATTTGAAATGTTGACATCGAGCACCTGAGAGCCTGAGTGTATATGTGGGGGCTTTCTGTAAAGCCTTGTGGTAATCGTGTGTAGGTGTACTGTGTACCTTCAAAGGTAAACCCGAACCAGTGTTGTGAGTTTGAATGTAGTGGTATAGAGAAGAAAGCATTACTCAAATCTATAACTGAAAACCACTTTTTATCTGAAGTTACTTCATTTAATAAGGTATGTGGGTTTGGAACATCAGGTGTAGTTTTCTGTACAGCATCATTCACCGCTCTTAAATCTTGAACCATCCTCCATTTTCCTGTATGTGCTTTTCAAACAGGGAAAATGGGTGTTTTGCAAACACGCTTCTTTGTTTTCACAATAATCCCTGATTTTTCCATGTCTGCAATAACAGGTCTTATACCTTCTATCGCTGCTTGTTTCAGCGGATATTGAGGAATTTGTGGTCGATAAGAGGTGGCTGCTTTTACTTCAACAGGTGGAAAATCTCTTATCAGTCCTACATCTGCAGGGCTGTTAGACCAGAGATCTCCGGGCAGGTTTTTTAACCCTTTAAGCTTCAGTGTACCGCCGGCGGTACACCTACTAATTTGCATAGGAATTTCAGGAATGTCCGACGGCTGCAAACACGATTATACAAACACTATACACCGATGGAAAGCTTAGATTCTCATGAATCCGCCGGTATAAACCACTTTCAGATGTGATTACCACAGCGGGTGAGAAAAACACATTTGTCCGACAAAAACAAATATCCATCCATCCGTTCTCTATACACGGCTTCAACGCACACAGCGCGACTCACATTTCCGGGTTTATTATTACACACAAAAAAAAAGATTCCATAAAAAACGGCCATAATCCAACCTTTTACATCCAGATGACACAAGCCAGTAAACTATTTTATCCAAAACATGTCCTGAAGTCGGTATAAAATCCCCGATTCGGTCATTTTCAAGGAAATGCACCTCGCGATGCCCGTCCAATATTCCCTGTATTTTTCGTAATTTTTTTTATTTAAAAATAGAATATTAGCGATTTTTTTGTACTGAAAACGGCTGGAAATGACTGAAGCTTAAAGGGTTAATTCTGGGTAATCCTCTATAGACAGACAAATTAAAGATCAGGTTTCTTTTTCATCCAAATGTGTGGATGGTGTGGTTTTCACATGCCACCCAAGAGATTGTCTCATGAACCCATAACGTTGACCTTTTTGCCAGTCAGAATTTGGAATGGGTTCATAGATGTCGGCTTGTGCTTTCCGCAACAAACCCTCAAGTTGATGCCACTCTGTTGTTGGAGCTTTGGACAGAGAGACATGTGGAGTATGGGGAATTTGTCCCCTAAAGAATCTCAGTTGTGCAAGTGATAGCAGAACAGAAGCTACGCCATTTCCTTCTTTATCTAGATAAATGTGTTGAAGGGTGATTATTTGAGGGGTGTTTGTGCGGAGAACCATTTGTCAAAACTACGATCGGGTCCTGGTGTTGTTTTGTATCTAAAGGTGACATGTAGTCCATCAGGACCATGCATTTGTGTTTGTGCGGGCGAATGTGCATCTTGGATCTTTTTTAACAGTGTTTTGGCTGGTTGTCCTTCAGCATGCTCAGAAATGTCATAAGTCCAATAATAATGTAGGGGTCTTTTGCCCTGCATTATATTGAGTCCGCTATCGTCACTAGAGACGACAGCTGAAGTCATTCCTTTTTTTGTAGGAATAACACAATTTTTTAATGCTGTCATTGCATCTCTGCCCAATAGGTTGACTGGGCAATTGTGATCCACCAGAATTGCTGAGGTGGTATACACTCCCGTTTGTTTATCCCGTATTTTGACCGGGTTAGAGAGTGGATGATTACCTAATTGACCATTCGCTGTTTTGACTAGGATTGTGTTAGTTGAGAATTTTACTCGAGGAGGTGATTCTTCTAAGACTGTTCTGCAGGCTCCTGTATCACACAAACAGTCAAATTCTTGGCCATTTATAATTAATTTTCTATAGGGCAAATCCTCATTTACAGCTCATGCTTGTAGGGCTGCGAAAACATCTACGTCTGGCGTGTCTGTGGTGGTCTGCATCATAGTTTGATTTTTATTTTCTTCATGGTAGGGGAGGGTTAGGGAGGTGTTAACCCCCTCCTCCTTTGGCTCCAAGGAGCTTGTAATTAGTTGTCAATTTTGTGTGCTATTTGGATTGTATACACGCTTTCCTGTATGGCAATTGCGTGCAAAGTGGCCTGTTTTGCCTCATATATAGCATGCATCATCTGAGGTGGGGGGTCTACCTCCTCTACCACGGAACTTTCCTCTGCCTCTGAAACCTCCTCTGCCTCTGTACGTTCCAGAGTAGAATACTGTGGAGGTTGGCGTTTCATCAGAAAAATACGCAGCCGCGGGTTTAGTTAGTTTTTTCTCAATGGCAGCAGTGGCATGTACTGCTCAATCTACAGCATCAACTGCGCCTGTATTTTGTCCAACCCAGTGTTTCACTACAAAACTCTTCACTGAAGGTTGGAGCCCAGAGATAAATGCCCTTTTTAGCTGTTGTTGATAGGGTCCAGTTTTATCATTAGAAGGGTCCATGCCACAGTGAGCCTTGTAAACCTTCTCCAATCTATGTCTATAGTCAACAGGCTCTTCTCCTTCCTTTTGTTTACAGTGCGCTTTTTGTGTAAAATCGGCTTTTCGCATGAATTCTGTTTTTATTCTGTCCACTAGCGCATCAAATGCAGTTTTTAAGTCTTCACTATCATGTTTTAAAGGGTCATGGTTAGTGCCATGTCCTGTAAAGTTTCCTTCAACACGACAGAACTTAGAGCCCAAATAGGTTCTAACCAGTTGATGGCATTCAGGACCGTTTAAATGGTGGCTTTTTCTTAGGCCTTCTAAGGACTCTACTGCACCTGCAGGGTCTTCCTCTGGTTTTGGTATTCCTGCTAGTGCTCGGTCAATGTCTCTGCCTGTCCATGGTCTGTAAACCAAAATAGTCTCACGGGTGTCCTGAACACCTTCAACAGCTGTACCGAAACGTGGATTTGCTCCCTCCACCATAGGACACAACTCTCTGTCAATTTTTGGGGTTCTGTCTTCAAAGTCAGCTGGTTTATATGGGGTCAAGTTTGGGTATAATTCAGGTTTTTTGTCAGGTTCTTTCCTAATCTGGCTTCTAAGTTCATATGTTTTTGTCAAACCACGTCTTTGTTTAAGGAAGTCGTCTCTTTTTTTTCTGCAGAAGTCTTTTTCTTTGGTTTAACGACTTTTGGTTCCTCTGGCGGTGTCGGCGCGCCGGAGAGTCCTCCCTGCGCGCAAGAGAGTTCCCCCCGCGCGTCCCCACCACCAGTGGTTTGTTGTTGCCTTGATTGAATGATGCATGATTTGGATGTTTTATACTCACTAAGGGGGGAACTTTTGTCATATGGTGGTGGTTTGGATTTAAAAAGACCGACAAGGATCAGACTACCGTACTTTGTAAGGTATGCCGCTGCCCGGTCCCATTCATTCATTGAATTTACAATAAAATATGCTATATCGTTATGTATATCGTATCGGGATATAAAATAAGCTATATCGGGATATAAAATTTTGGTCATATCGCCCAGCCCTAGATGAAAGTATACTAAAGTCGAATGAAGCATATTCAATAACATCTCCTGAAGCCAGCAGCCTCATATTTGTAACCATATTTGTTTCTGTATGCGTCTGGCGATCGTTTTTTAGAATTGTCCTATTTTCGATCACCAATGCTGTGGGTCTGTTACTGTCACATAGAAGCCATACTGCAGACACAAAATACAGCAACTTCTTGACGTTTCTTTGACAGCTTGTTGAGGATTAACAGGGTGAACTGCCCAGGGGTGTCAATCAGGTAAAAATAAATGTCGGTGAAGGAAATGTCCGGCCACAATGACGGATCTTCAACCCACCCAGTCTTCAAATTGTAGGGATCTGGCAAGGTTTTACTGTTTCCCTGATATCTCAGCTTACTCACATATCTTTGTCGGGCCTCAGGTGGTAAGGATTGAGCATAATCGGACAATTCCATGGAAGGATAGCTCGCATTGCTATCGTCAGCCATTGTTCCTCTGGTTCCTTTTGCCAACCGGCGCGGGAATCACGTGACTTCGTGACGTCACTGTTTGTAAACACTGGCACTCCCCATTGGATCTGGAAAGGATTGCACTTTAAAAGCACTTTATGCACTTCAAATAATTTTAAAACCATGAAGTAAAAAGTATAAAATGATTAAAACATTTTTTTGATAAAAATGCTCAGAGTAATTTGTTAAACTGTGATTCAAAATCAACTCTTTAAACTGCAGATAAATTCATGTGTGGTATAGTGTTGGGTTGAATATTGCTCATGCCATGATTTGTCGCTTCAGTTTATGTGGTGTTGAGGTTGACAAACATAAATTGAGTGGAGTAGCATTTGCCAATGTGGTGAAAATGTCCACGAGGAATGGTTGTTACAATTTGCTGAATGCAGTAATGCCAACATTGTCCTTTTGTGTTCTGTTTAAAGGTTTTTCACCTTAATCTATCAACTAAACGTATGGACTTATGGAAGTTGCCACCTCTGTATCTCATGCATTTGCGACCACTGCAAAATAAAAGAGGGAAAAGAAAGAAAGCAACTGTCTGATTGATGAGTGGAGTCCTGCTCAAACCCTGGGTAGATGAAACATCCTTTTTCAAGTGGGGAAACTGTGAGAAAAATCATCAATGAGAATCACCTGTCATTGAAAGTGGGAGGACACTTGACACTATGGGAGAGTGCAAAGAACAGAGAGTGAGAGCTGCCTTTAAACAGAACACTGAGCAGTAAAATACATTCACTAACTTACAGCATAAGCAGGGCAGCTCCAATTAAATTTCATTGTATATGAAAGTGTGCAATGACAAAGTTCTTCTCATTCTCAGTTTTCTACCAGCAGTCCTGTCTTGAATCACCTGCAGCAGCATTTTTATGTTCTCTTTATTCTCTTTTTCCATGTCTGTTTTCTGTCTATGTTCCTTATTTTTAACACTTTAAGTTCATTTGTATCAGTTTTAGGTGAAATTGAAAAGAGCTAAAAGTGAACTATTGAGTTGAAATGTGTCCTCTGTGTTGGCTGATGAACATATGGGACACTCTGACACTTGTGTATAGAGTGATATCCTAATGAAGATGTGTTTGATGTGACAGGTGATTGGCAGGAGGAGGAGAGTCTGACGGAGGAGCAGAGGAATGTTGGCAGCCATTTAGTCTGAGCTCAACAACGGAGGAAACATGGATTCTTCACAAAAAGTGAGAAACATACCACTGTAACATTATGATCATTCATTTGTTCTTTAAAATGTGTAAAGTTGCTCCAGTTGGTTAGATGGGCCGACCAAAGCCAGGTGACGATGGCTGGAGAGATGTAGCTCTGCAGAAGCAGCTGTACTGAGGATATAATGGTGGACTGCTAGGAAGCTGCTTGTTTTTTGTTTGAGGCTGAACTAGCTGCTGATCATACTTTCTGAAAATGTCTTACATGGTGATGAAGATAAGTAACAGAAGAAAAGTCTTGTTTTTCAAGCAAGTTGTTCAGGAAGGTAAAGAGCAGCATTTTCTTTGGTAGAGAATAATACTTTTGAGCATTGTGAGTTTACCAGCCTTTTCCTTGTCAAGAAATTCAGACAGTTGAACCCAGAAGTTTCAGGTTTCAAGCATTTTCTTTTTAAAATATTCTTAAGACTGTCCCTGAGGTTTAACATCAAAATATTAGACATACTGAATGACTGTAACCAAACATGTACACACGTGGACAAAATTGTTGGTACCCCTCAGTTAAAGAAGGAAAAACCCACAATTCTCACTGAAATCACTTGAAACTCACAAAAGTAACAATAAATAAAAATTTATTGAAAATCACATAATCAAAATCAGCCATCACTTTTGAATTGTTGATTAACATAATTATTTAAAAAAAACAAACTAATGAAATAGGGCTGGACAAAAATGATGGTACCCATAACTTAATATTTTGTTGCACAACCTTTTGAGGCAATCACTGAAATTAAACGATTTCTGTATTTGTCAATGAGCGTTCTGCAGCTGTCAACAGGTATTTTGGCCCACTCCTCATGAGCAAACAGCTCCAGTTGTCTCAGGTTTGATGGGTGTCTTCTCCAAATGGCATGTTTCAGCTCCTTCCACATATGTTCAATGGGATTCAGATCTGGGCTCAAAGAAGGCCACTTTAGAATAGTCCAACGCTTTTCTCTCAGCCATTCTTGGGTGTTTTTGGCTGTGTGTTTTGGATCGTTGTCCTGTTGGAAGACCCATGACCTGCGACTGAGACCAAGCTTTCTGACACTAGGCAGCACATTACTCTCCAGAATGCCTTGATAGTCTTCAGATTTCATCGTACCTTGCACACTTTCAAGACACCCTGTGCCAGATGCAGCAAAGCAGCCCCAAAACATTACTGAGCCTCCTCCATGTTTCACCGTAGGGACAGTGTTCTTTTCTTCGTATGCTTGGTTTTGAGTCTATGAACATAGAGTTGATGTGCCTTACCAAAAAGCTCCAGTTTGGTCTCATCTGTCCAAAGGACATTCTCCCAGAAGCTTTGTGGCTTGTCAACATGCATTTTTGCAAATTCCAGTCTGGCTTTTTTATGAGTTTTTTTCAGCAGTGGTGTCCTCCTTGGTCGTCTCCCATGAAGTCCACTTTGGCTCAAACAACGACGAATGGTGCGATCTGACACTGACGTACCTTGGCCTTGGAGTTCACCTTTAATTTCTTTGGAGGTTGCTCTGGGCTCTTTGGATACAATTCCAACGATCCGTCTCTTCAATTTGTCATCAATTTTCCTCTTGCGGCCACGTCCAGGGAGGTTGGCTACTGTCCCGTGGGTCTTGAACTTCTGAATAATATGAGCCACTGTTGTCACAGGAACTTCAAGCTGTTTAGAGATGGTCTTATAGCCTTTACCTTTAAGATGTTTGTCTATAATTTTTTTTCGGATGTCCTGGGACAATTCTCTCCTTCGCTTTCTGTTGTCCATGTTCAGTGTGGTACACACCTTTTCACCAAACAGCAGGGTGACTACTTGTCTCCCTTTAAATAGGCAGACTGACTGATTATGAGTTTGGAAACACCTGTGATGTCAATTAAATGACACACCTGAGTTAATCATGTCACTCTGGTCAAATAGTTTTCAATCTTTTATAGAGGTACCATCATTTTTGTCCAGGCCTGTTTCATTAGTTTGTTTTTTTAAATAATTATGTTAATCAACAATTCAAAAGTAATGGCTGTTTTTGATTATTTAATTTTCAATAAATTTTATTTATTGTTACTTTTGTGAGTTTCAAGTGATTTCAGTGAGAATTGTGGGTTTTTCCTTCTTTAACTGAGGGGTACCAACAATTTTGTCGACGTGTGTAAGTCTGGCAACATGGTGCAGCCACGGACACAACCAATGACAACAAGCTGGAATGTTGGTTGTCGATACCAAACTGTGTTTCTTCAATGTGTTCCCCAAGCAGAAAAACCACCTCCATTCCAATCTCCTCCCAGACGTGTGTGACTGTTGACACCTTTGGAGCTTGCTTTGTTGAAGCCTGGCGAATCACCCTCTCTGCAACTCTCAGCACCTTATAATAATAATTTTAAAAATTATATTTATATAGCGCTTTACACAGTGCTAAAAGACACTTTACAGTACAGAGAAAATAAAGAACAAAGCAACTTTAACATGCAAATATAAAAAAAATAAACAAGATTATAAAATCAAACCTTCACTCTGCCTTGTGATGGAATCAGTAGGCCTCCATTGTTTTTCAGAGCTAGAAGGTGGGAGCTCTCGTCAAATGATGATGGTACAGCATCTCTGACCAAGCTTGCACGGCACACATCACCTTCAAAATGAAAATGGAAGATTTGGGAGAGTCTATACAAAAACATCTTACAAAAGCGGTCAAGAGGTTTTCTTCAAATTTCTTCCAACCTTTCTTCAACAAAACTCCTATTTTGATGCATATCTGTTGATAATGAACCCAAACTGCTTAAACTGTAAATAACCTTGTTTGCAAACTATTCTACAGTCAGATGTTCAGTTGTCTGTATTTTTAAGTAAGTGGGTGGGTATGAGACATTAGAGTAGCTTACTGTTGTTAGGGTGAATTACATGTGAACAATACAGTCTGTGCCACCTGTGTAAAATTTGCTGGTCAATGTTATACCAGTAATATATATTTTAGCTTTCCTGTGTCAGTTTGTAATCTAAGTCAGTATTATGGAATATGACTTATAAAGTCTCAGTTCACAGACGGGTCAACACCAGCAGTAAACATAGCCTAGCTAGCTGGCCATGATTTCGCTGGTGGCATAAATACAGCACAGTAATATTCGATTCACAAAAATACAACCAATAGTAATGTTCAATCTTACTTGTGAAAAGTAATCCCTCGTGCGCTGTTTTCGACGATCCGGCGATTTGAACACGAATATGCGGCACAGTGCTCCCAGCATGCTGGTTCTTTCTGCTGCTGAACTGGAAATATCGATGACCGGACCAAGATGGCAAGCCGTCTGCTGTCCCGCTGCTAGCTTCAGGATGGTGACATTGTTTCTCCAACCAGGACACCTCAAAAGAGCAGTGTTCGATTGGCCGCTATTATTATAACAATATAGCCGCTTTTAATGAGAAGCTCGGACGCTGTTGTATGCATTGAATTATATTTTATTCCAACAGTGGTCAAAAAAATAAAACGAAATCACATTTATTACAGTCCCGGAGGTAGGGAGTGGATAAAACCTGTTGAAAGAGTGCCCGCCCGTAATGCGACGCTCCTCAGAAAACAGCGAACGCACCCGTATACAAACAGGGATAATCTGATTGGTCAAAGCTAGCCGGCCTTCTAATTGGTTGACAAGCGTTGATACACAGAAAATCTGAGAGCAGAGCAGAGATCCGTGAGCAGAAGTTCCGTGAGAACAAGAGGAAGAGTTTGGAGTTTGAGCGCAGGAAATCTGCGCGAGCAGCATAGTAACCGAGTAAGAGGAACACCGTTTGAGCACGGCGCAGAGCAAATTTGAGCGCGAGAAGCAGAGTTCTAAGAGAACAATATCACAAATCTGAGAATGAATTGATAAATGCTGCCCTCAAATCAATTTAAAATGCTCTTTGAATTATGATAGGAAATTAATTCCATACAACTTTAGAGCGGCAAGCTTTGCGGCAGTACCTGTTTCTGGTGAATGTCTGCAGCCTCGTAACGCGAAATACTCCCAAATGACCGCTGTGCCGCTTTTCTTGGGGATTAACTGCCGCTTCTGGTTCCGCTGACGCCATTTCAAAACACGAGGAGCCGGTTAATACTGATTGGTTAGCGTGACCTGGTCCACGAGGAGCATGTCGCTTCTGATTGGTCAGCTTGGCCGTAGGGGCATGTGCCACAAAATAGTCAACACAACAGATCCTGGGTCAGTCAGGGGCAACTTCAAAAAAAACGGCGCTTTGACGATCACATGATCGCGCTTTCAGAAATTGCGGTTTTGATCGGAAAACGATAAATCATTCAGCCCTACATGGAATTGAGACTTTTAGGTATATTTTTTCTATGATTGCGTGCTTCCATCACTGCCTCTGTTTTATCTTTGTCTTTTGCTACAGAAATGTAAACACAGCAATGGAGTGAGATGTGGGACCTCTGAGGAGGATAAGGATGGTTCGGCAACAACAGCAAAAAGAGATGAATCACTGAGTTGTGAGCATGTGGCAAGACTTTTATCACAGCAAACAATCAAGCTTCAGAATTCACAAGCGTAGTCCACTGGAGATAAACCATTACAGCTGTGATTCGTAGTGGAAGGTTTTTCCTACCAAGGAGTCTACTTTAAAAAGACATCAACTCATTCACCAGTGGAGTTAAACCATTCAGCTGTGATCAGTGTGGGAAAAGGCTTTTACTCAGAAAGAGTCACTTAAAAAGCCATCAACTTCATTCACAGTGGAGTTAAACCATTCAACTGTGATCAGTGTGGAAAGTCTTTTACTTACAAGAGTCACTTAAAAAGCCATCAACTCATTCAGCAGTGGAGTTAAACCATTTCAGCTGTGATCAGTGTGGAAAGGCTTTTATTCAGAAGCGTAATCTAGGCAACACATCAACTCATTCACAGTGGAGTGAAACCATTCAACTGTAATCAGTGTGGAAAGGCTTTTACTCACAAGAGTACTCTAGCAAGTCTCAACTCATTCACAGTGGAGTTAAACCACTCAACTGTAATCAGTGTGGAAAGGCTTTTACTAAGAAAGTAATTCTAGCAAACACATCAACTCATTCACAGTGGAGTGAAATTGTTTGGCTGTGATCAGTGTGGAAAAGCTTTTAACTCAGAAGAGTCACGTTAAAAAGCCATCAACTCATCACAGTGGAGTTAAACCATTCAGCTGTGATCAGTGTGGAAAGACTTTTACTCACAAGAGTACTCTAGAACACCATCAACTCATTCACAGTGGAGTTAAACCATTCAGCTGTGATCAGTGTGGAAAGGCTTTTACTCAGAAGAGTATGTTAAAAAGACATCAACTCATGCACAGTGGCGTTAAACCATTTAAATGTGATCAGTGTGGAAAGGCTTTTACTCAGAAGCCTATGTTAAAAAGACATCAACTCATGCACAGTGGAGTTAAACCATTCAACTGCGATCAGTGTGTTAAAACCTTTACTCAGCATGAACAGTTGTTGATCCATCAATGCCCCCATTCTGGTAGAAAGCGGTACCACTGTGACTCCTGTGAAAAAACTTTCAACAACCAACAGAGATTAAAACGTCACCAACGCATCCACACTGGACATGATGTGTGGATATGTGATCACTGTGGTGAACCATTTGTACAGTACTCGCAGTTAAAAGCTCATGAAGTGACCCACACTGGGGTTAAACCATACATTTGTGACCAGTGTGGGAAACGCTACAGCTACATTGCAAACCTCAAAGTTCACCAACGTGTCCACACTGGGGAGAGATCGTACAGATGTGACGAGTGTAAGAAGACTTTTACAACTTTGGGTTCCCTGAAACAACACCAGCAGATCCACACCAGAAAGAAAGCATTCAATCAGTGTCACAGTGAGGTATGTAAAGACTGGTCTCAGTCACAGTGTACACACAATTATGTATTGGATCATTTTGGATATTGCTGCAAAATTGTTTCAAAACAGTTTTGAACGACTGTGGTCAGTTGAATTCTGGGGGGGGGGGGCACACTAGCGTCTAACCGACTAGTAAAATACTAAACGTTTCATAAATGAGTAGGCGGTTAAACGATTAAACGACTATCGCGCACATCCCTAATGTAAACCAAAAAAATGTACATTCAATCAGTGTACAAATTATTTGTACATTGGACATGATCATAACAAATTTAGTGGCAGGGTGGCCTGGGTCAACTCATGATTCATTCATCCTGACGCACAGCAGTGAAAAGACTGCAGGCCGGTGCTAAAATGCCGTGGATCAGCAGTTTATTTATATACAGATACATTCATGAGTTACTTTGCATTGACCATTCATGGTAAAATGTGTGTTGTGGGTGGAATGTGAGGTGGATCCACCTGTGCAATCGTCCAGCTGGTGTGTGATTTATCAAGAAATTGCGTGCAGCTGTGCTTATAAATCAGGGGCGAAGGGCATACGCCCATTTCAGATTTTTAGTATGGATCCTACGCAATGTTTTATAAATCAGGCCCCTGGAGCCTATCTCAGCTGACTCGGGCGAAGGCAGGGGACACCCTGGACAGGTCACCAGTCTGTCTCAGGGCTACATATACAGACAAACAATCACACTCACATTCACACCTACGGACAATTTAGAGTAATCAATTAACCTCAGCACAATTTTGGACTGTGGGAGGAAGCCGGAGTGCCTGGAGAAAACCCACGCATGCACAGGGAGAACATGCAAACTCCATGCAGAAAGATCCCGGGATTCGAACCGGGGATCTTCTTGCTGCACAGCAAAGTGCTAACCACTTACTCCACTGTGCAGCCCTTATGGTGATCTTATAACATCAAAATAAAATGTCTTAATTTTTTGTCTGTCAATCTCCGACACTCGCCGGCTTGCGGGTATTCATTTGGAGTCCTGTTGATCTTCGGATCCCAGTGTTTGCTCTACATTAATTCAGCAGTGGTGGACCACCATTCCTAAATCCTAGCCGTCGCTCCATCAATTTTCTTTCTTTTTCTTATTGTTGCAAATACACCACTGCCGCACATCTCTGCCTTCACAGCAGTCCTGCGCAAGTATATTTCATTTATATTTATCTGTCTGCTACATTTACAGATTACTGCAAACTCAAAGTTCATTTATCGCGATTATATTAAATATTTTAAAGCTTTTTGTAAACTCGAGCACCTTTAGCATCTCGAAAAGTGGTCTATTATGGGATGGATACACCGGCTTGAAGTGCTGCAGTGATCAGAAAACCATTTGTTCCACAATTTCCAAATAACCATGTTTTTATCTAAGCTGCCATCAGGAAGATTTTTAAAAGAGACTTTCTGTCCAACACACTCCGTGTTCTCGTCTTCAATCACTGTTCACCAAACTTTGTTGTGCGCTGACAGTGCATCCTGTGAATCTTCTTCACGGGTGGAAAACAGACTTTAGGTTCATTAGCGCTACCTACCTGGCTGGAGTGTTCATCAGTGTTATCGGTGTGCCAGAAGTTTGGTAACTGAGAAAGGTGCGGTTAAATACATTATTTTTTCATGCATTATTTTTTATTAATTGATTAGTCAAAATTAACAAGGGCATAGAGGTAAAAAAGCGATATATGCAGTGTTGTCTTCATTTTAAATGCCAAAAGGATTTTGTGGCTCCCGGTGTTTTCTTTTCTGTGGGAAACGGGTCGAAATGGCTCTTTGAGTGTTAAAGGTTGCCGACCCCTGGTCTAACCTGTATTCATTTTGACACAGAAATCTGGTCCAGGTTAATCTGGGGATGTAGGTTAGATTAGGAATTGTGATGTAATCGGACAACTGAATGTTAAATTCCAACAGGTAAAAGTGTCTTCAGATGTCATTTGGGGTGCTCTATATCTCAGGCAAGGCATCAGTTCTTCAATGCTGTGAAATGCTGTGAATGCTGTGACTGACGTTCTCTGTGTTTGTGTGTTTGTTTTCCAAGCAGAACGGAACAGATGGACAAAACTCTGACTTGTGAACAGTGCTGCTTTGACCAGTCTGGACCAACGTCCAACCAACAAGGAACCCTACAACGACACCAGCGTATGCACACTGGACACAGACTGAACCCCTGCCAAGAAGATTTGTCCATGCAGGGTTCAGTAGAAGTTCATGAAGTCCTCCACAAACTTAAAGTCCTTGAGATCCGGTTTCACAGAATTCGGGTCTAATTTCTTGTTGAGTGTCTTCGTTGCTTCGTTGCAAAATCCCTTAAGAGGAAAGCTGTCGTTAACAGACGTGACTGGTAAATTAATTAAACCATTCAAAGTGGTTACTCAGTTAAATGAATTATCAGTGGTAGAGGGATAGACGTCTGGATGGAGGCAGTGAGCAGCAGGGCGAATTTGCTAGATGACAGCTTAATCGTTCCTCAGATCCCTCTGGGCTGCAGGAACCCGTTAGAGGCAGAGCTGGTTCAGTGATTCTCTGATGATTACTCATAATTAATTTAGGAGATTACTGGCCTGAGGATTCCTACCAACCAACCAACCAACCAACCTACCTACCAACCTACCAAACATGAAGTGTTGGATGAAAAGTCCAATCTTTGAAAGCTGACATGTAGTTGAGAATCATTTCTTTGTAAATTAGCTGCATCCAGTCATTACCATGACATTGGCATCATGGAACCATGACCACATATACGTGTCTGGAGATGGTGGCATTTTTATAACGGCACATTTTCATGCTATGACAGATACAGTGAGGGAAAAAGTTTTCAGAAACCCTGAAAATTTGACAAAATCTTAAATATTATCATGAAATATTTGTTAAAGTCTTGTTTGTGTGTTTCTAAGGGTGTGGCTGCATCAGACAGACACAAATACAAATGACATTTTTTTTGTTGTTTACAAGAAAAACTAACAAAACTAAATTCTACCAAATTTCTCATTTTATGGAACCAGTCAATTTACAGTTTTATTGTCTTTTTTAGGATGTGTTTAGTTTTATGATTGTACTAAAATAAATGACTCTTGAAGACCTCAAAGTGATTCTTAATGCAGTATTTCACAAATGTGTGGGATGTCCAAAAACTTTTTTCCACTGCTGTATTTAACAGCAATTTGATCTGCTGATGTTAGCAAGACAAACAAGTGAAGGTTTCAGGCTTTTATCCAGAATTGTTCTTGAGATAGTCATCTTCAAACAGCCTCAAATTTCAATGTGACAAAATAAAAATGAGTGAAACTGGATCTACAGTCCACTGAAAAACCTCTAAGAAAGTATCTGACATACTGAGCTAATATTTCATAGATACCATTAGAAATATCCATAGTTTATGATTAAAAACTAGTTTTTTGGGAGATGGTCAATGATTTGAAACGGAGTTCCACTGTAGAAAAACCTCAATCTCTGATTCCAGCATCAGTGCTCCATTGTTGCAGTTGTAACATTGTCTTTCAGATGGTCCTAACACAGGCCACAACTGCTCTGAAAACAACACTCATGTTCTTGTTTGGAACAGTTTCTCAGTAGAAATTACGCAGCAATGTCCAAGTTCTCAGCGGCTCCAGTAAGGAAGACTCTTAATGTGAGGAAAAGCATCCTTTGACTTCTTCCTGGAGGTTTTTCTTGTCAGAAATTGTCTTCCAGTGAGGGACTTCTGACTCTGTTCACTTTTCTTGCCCTCTAATATTGTTAAAACACAAGAATCAATGTTTTGGTTCAAATCACATTGTATTTGCATGCAGCTCTGTGTTTTCTGCTCCAGGAATTGGGTGATGTGTACGACCCAGCACCCACAGCTGGTTGGGTGTCATGTGGCTCTGCGTTCTGATTGGATGATTGTCCAACCACTGCCACAAGTATGAAGGTCATCCTGCAGGTGTGGCAGGAACACGTAGTGGAAACACAATAGGTGTGTTCATGTGGCCATGCTGAGGAATCCCTCTGCTTCAAGCAAGTGAAGAACATCATAATAGGTGCTGGTTACTGCCCCCTACAGGTCTCTACACAGTCCTTAATCCTGGAGAATTAGAAAATGACTAAAAAATATATTTTAACTTCATATAATAAAAAATAACTTACACTCAACTTCTCACATGACTGATTAACCCTGACCTGTGGATCAAAATTGACTCATTTTAAAGTTGGAAAATGTGGAAAAAATATATATATATTTTCACAGTGAAACTTCTGATGTCCACGTTTTCAACATTTTTGAGAAATGTTTGAACATTTTTAGGTGGAAATAAAAAGTTAAAAATATTTCTAAAGAACATTGACAAAAAAAATCAACCAAAATCCAGCAAAATTCACTGGATTTTGGTTGATTTTCATGTGAAAAAGAAATAGAAGTTTTACTGAAATGTATCTAATCACTTTAGATATTTTTAGGATTTTTTGGAAGATTTTTGCTCATTTTTTGCAAAATATTTACAACAATTTTCTTGCCAAATTTGGGGGATTTTTTGAAAAGAAAACTTTAAGAAATTACTGGAATTTTCTTCCTGGAGGTTTTGCAAATTTCAGAAATTTGGGGAATTTTTTTTTTACTGAATTTTTTGATTTTTTTTCTACTTTTTTTTAGACCAGGAAACAATGTTTTTTGGTGCCTGTAAATGAGGACAACAGGAGGGTTAAAACATTAAAAGGCAACATTATTAAGGTTTCTTTTATGAAACGCATGACATGGATTTGGTGCCACTTTGAACTAAGATGATCTCTTCTGTTAAACAAACCGTTGATTGTGAATCTTTTTTCCAGATATGAAGCTGCTCCTTCCAGGTCCACAGACAGTAAACAAAACAAAGCTCTCTGTAAAAACCCTCAGAATGTTGAATAGAATAAATGTGGACAGTTTCATGACTGTAAGAGAAGATTTCTGGATCATTTTGTGTCTCATTTGTGTCTTTATGTGTTTTGTTTTGTTCAGTTTACGTCTTTCTGTCTGTTTTTAAACATTGTGCATCTTTTCATGTTATTTTTCTATCATTCTGGTCATTTTGTGCCTTAATTTTGACCATTTTGTGGTTCATTTTGGTCATTTTGTGTGTTTTTAAGTTTGTTTCTGTTTAAAATTGTTCATCTTGTTAGTTCTTTTGGTCAGTTCACGTCTATTTCATCGTTCTGTGACTCAGTGGCCATTTCTGTTTCAGTTTTCATCTCATTTTTGCTCTGAATTGCTCATTTTATCGCATTTAAGTCATTTTCCATCACTTTAAAGTTGTTTTTGTTCAATTTTGGTCATGTTGCATCTTTTTGGATCATTTTGTGCATTTCTGTATGTTTTTAGGAAAAAAATGTTGTATAAATCAGACAGTAAATGATCTGTGAACAAACCTCTGTGTAAAACCTTCAGAATGTTGAAAAGAATAAATTTGGACCGTGATGAATGTTAGTAAAGATTTCTGGATCAATCTGGTCATTTTGAGGCTAATTTTGGTCATGTTTTTATCTAATTCAGGTCATTTTTTTGTCTCTTTTTGTGCCATTTGTCCACGAGAGGACAGATGGTTCAATCACAGAATGAGGGTATGTATTGAAAAAATATTCAAAATTAGTCCAGAGTAGTGACTATAATTTGAATTTTAATACACTTAACCAAGTGCTATAGGTGGAAAAAACATGTTTACACAGCATGATGTTGCTTTGTGATGTTCCAACTGACATGCTGATTTCAAAATGGAAGCATTTTAATTTCTAATGCTCTCATAGAAGATGACTGGTCAATAAAATTTACTCCTGTGACTCTGATGTCATGCAGAGTCTTTATGCTATGATGTGGAAAGGGTGAAAGAAGACAGACTGGACATTTCTGAGTGAAACTGAACATGGCATGTACTGATTCATAAAAAACAAGTGTAGTATTATCTTTAATCAAGCCTTACATAGTATTTACTAGCTGAAGTACTTCGGTTTTGAACACAAGAATTACTTGTCAAGACTACGTTGACTGGAGCTCTGCTACAGAAAGGCAGTTCATTTTCTGCTGGGGTTCATAACATACCTGAAATTAATAATATATATTTTTGATACTTTCCCTAAAAAACTCTAAAAAAGCTTCAGGTGTAGCTGCTGGAAAAGAGCCTGCAGTCACATGGTGGGACATGTGAACATAGTTCAAGGAAGCAAGGCTGGGAGCAAGAGCCCAAACAGAGGAGGTAAAAGAAAAGGTCAAACTACAGGTATGTAGAACATGTTTTAATGTCAATCCAATTATGTCTGACTATTTGCTGAGTCAGTGAAAGTTATCTTATAGAGCAATGTTTGTATTATTTCAATACTGAGATATTGTTGCAGTGTCATTTGTTTCCATTTGGATGGATTGTACAGTTAGATTCTATTGAGTTTCCATACCACATTACATTGCTGTTAAGGTGTCTGAATCATTCAGTGAGGGTTTGGTCATGTACTACTATAAGGCCGTGCATAAAAAGAAAATCAAGCCTGTTACAGTGTTGCTCTAGTCCCCTCTGTTAAATGGCATCAAAACAATGGTCAACGTGAACAAATCATGAGTGTTGACATTGACTCACAACAGTACCTCTCAACTGTTCTAATTTTGATCTATTTAGGAGAACAATGTGATGAGTGCACCGAGAGATCCAATACAGGGAGCTTTCCTTTTTCAAAGATCATTAGAAGGACAGAAGACAAAGTAAGTTTCAGCAAACAGCTTTTTATTTCTAATGAGCCAATCTATAGTATTTAAAGTGCAGAGTTATTTGTGTTGGATTTGAACAAAATTCTTCCAACAGTGTAAGGACTTAGTCTTTCTACTTTGATTTGCAATTGTTCTAGAAACCTATCATCTGGGTCAGGTGGTCACTCTGCAGCACAAGGAGTACTATCCCACATTGGATCTGATGTTAATATTTCCCTTAGACATGGTAAATTGACCGACTGGCTGATATTGCAGAGTTAGTAAATATAGGCAGTTAACAAAAGGAAATGAATGCTACTTTGTGGAGGTACCAGAATTTGGCCATTTAACAAAAAAATCTAATGCTAATATTCTTTTATTTCACCAGACTGTTATTGTTTACACTTCAATGAATGATGCTGTTGTACATGTATAGTAATTTTATTCATCTTCATGCATACAGTGTTTGTGTACAGTATGCGTGATATATTTAAAAAAATATATATTAACAAGGCCAACAACAACAATGTGTTGTGTTACAGGTGCTTCTTCAGTGGCGTCCCTGCACAACATGGTAAATGTCAAATAATGTCTTGTCTACTTTTGCAGTGAGAGGAAAGATTTGGTAAATAGTCAGCACTGGCAGTCCACAACAAATGCAGGGTGTTGCACAGGCAGATTCTAGATGACATCGTGTTATGTAAGACATCCTTGTAGGTTTTTCATCTTTCTACTCTCTGTGAAAGAGCAAAATTGTATTAGATTAAGTCACAGACAACTTCAAGTATTTGTAAAAATGAATTTAAATGAAGTAAAATGATGTTTGTCTTGCTAACATCAGCAGATCAAATTGCTGTTAAATACAGCAGTGGAAAAAAGTTTTTGGACATCCCATACATTTGTGAAATACTGCATTAAGAATCACTTTGAGGTCTTCAAGAGTCATTTATTTTAGTACAATCATAAAACTAAACACATCCTAAAAAAAGACATTAAAAACTGAAAATTGACTGGTTCCATAAAATGAGAAATTTGGTAGAATTTAGTTTTGTTAGTTTTCCTTGTAAACAACAAACCAAATAAATATCATTAACCACGCCTGATGAACGGCAGTGGGGTTACTGTATTCGCTTCGGTATGTGGCGGGCTGGCTGGGTAAGTATGTATGTATGCATGTATGTGGAGGGGTATGTCCGGTCAGATATCTCTGCAAGTGCTGAAGTCAGGATAATCAATTTTGCACTGAAGATCAGTCTAAGGTCCCCTGCTCACTTGTGGAGTTACAGGTCAGCAGATCAAGTAGGAAGGGATATACAGTGCCTTGCGAAAGTATTCGGCCCCCTTGAACTTTTCAACCTTTCGCCACATTTCAGGCTTCAAACATAAAGATATAAAATTTTAATTTTTTGTCAAGAATCAACAACAATTGGGACACAATCGTGAAGTGGAATGAAATTTATTGGATATTTTATACTTTTTTAACAAATAAAAAACTGAAAAGTGGGGTGTGCAATATTATTCGGCCCCTTTACTTTCAGTGCAGCAAACTCACTCCAGAAGTTCAGTGAGGATCTCTGAATGATCCAATGTTGTCCTAAATGACTGATGATGATAAATAGAATCCACCTGTGTGTAATCAAGTCTCCGTATAAATGCACCTGCTCTGTGATAGTCTCAGGGTTCTGTTTAAAGTGCAGAGAGCATCATGAAGACCAAGGAACACACCAGGCAGGTCCGAGATACTGTTGTGGAGAAGTTTAAAGCTGGATTTGGATAAAAAATGATTTCCCAAGCTTTAAACATCTCAAGGAGCACTGTGCAAGCAATCATATAGAAATGGAAGGAGTATCAGACCACTGCTAATCTACCAAGACCCGGCCGTCCCTCTAAACTTTCACCTCGAACAAGGAGAAGACTGATCGGAGATGCAGCCAAGAGGCCCATGATCACTCTGGATGAGCTGCAGAGATCTACAGCTGAGGTGGGAGAGTCTGTCCATAGGACAACAATCAGTCGTACACTGCACAAATCTGGCCTTTATGGAAGAGTGGCAAGAAGAAAGCCATTTCTCAAAGATATCCATAAAAAGTCTGGTTTGAAGTTTGCCACAAGCCACCTGGGAGACACACCAAACATGTGGAAGAAGGTGCTCTGGTCAGATGAAACCAAAATCCAACTTTTTGGCCACAATGCAAAACGATATATTTGGCGTAAAAGCAACACAGCTCATCACCCTGAACACACCATCCCCACTGTCAAACATGGTGGTGGCAGCCTCATGGTTTGGGCCTGCCTTTCTTCAGCAGGGACAGGGAAGATGGTTAAAATTGATGGGAAGATGAATGGAGCCAAATACAGGAGCATTCTGGAAGAAAACCTGTTGGAGTCTGCAAAAGACCTGAGACTGGGACGGAGATTTATCTTCCAACAGGACAATGATCCAAAACATAAAGCCAAATCGACAATGGAATGGTTCACAAATAAACGTATCCGGGTGTTAGAATGGCCAAGTCAAAGTCCAGACCTGAATCATATCCAGAATCTGTGGGCAGAGCTGAAGACTGCTGTTCACAAACGCTCTCCATCCAACCTCACTGAGCTCGAGCTTTTTTGCAATGAAGACTGGGCAAGAATTTCAGTCTCTCGATGTGCAAAACTGATAGAGACATACCCCAACTGACTTGCAGCTGTAATTGCAGCAAAAGGTGGCACTACAAAGTATTAATGCAAGGGGGCCAAATAATATTGCACACCCCACTTTTCAGGTTTGTATTTGTTAAAGTTTAAAATATCCAATAAATTTTGTTCCACTTCACGATTGTGTCCCACTTGTTGTTGATTCTTTACAAAAAATAAAAATTTTATATCTTTATGTTTGAAGCCTGAAATGTGGCGAAAGGTTGAAAAGTTCAAGGAGGCCGAATACTTTCACAAGGCACTGTACGTAGGATGAACAAAATTGATACATATTGCATCTTTTGTATAGGGAGGACAATGTTTTCGCGAGTAGAGGACGTGGTTCTGCCCTCTACTGAGGGCTCGTCTAGTTTGTATTTGTGCCTTTCTGATGCAGCCACACCCTTAGAAACACACACAAAAAAGACTTTTCAACAAATATTTCATGATAATATTTAAGATGTGTAAAAATTTTCAGGGTGTCTGAAAACTTTTTTCCCCACACTGTATCTGTCAAAGCATGAAAATGTGCCATTATAAAAATGCCACTATCTCCAGACACATATATGTGGTCATGATTCCATAATGCCAATGTCATGGTAATGACTGGATGCAGCTAATTTACAAAGAAATGATTCTAAATGACGTCGGCTTTCAAAGATTGGACTTTTCATCCAACACTTAATGGTTTTTTTTATATTTAAACTCACACATAATCAGAGATTATTTGATCTACTTGTTCAATATTAAAGATGATAGAGATATAGATAGAGTTAATAAATTCACCCTGCTGCTCACTGCCTCCATCCAGACATCTATCCCTCTACCACTGATAATTCATTTAACTGAGTAACCACTTATAATAGTTCAATTAATTTACCAGTCACGTCTGTTAACGACAGCTTTCCTCTTAATGGATTTTGCAACAAAGCAACGAAGACACCAAACAAGAAATTAGACCTGAATTCTGTGAAGCCGGATCTCAAGGACTAAGTTTGTGGAGGACTTCATGAACTTTTACTGAACCCTGCATGGACAAATCTTCTTGGCAGGGGTTCAGTCTGTGTCCAATGTGCATACGCTGGTGTCATTGTAGGGTTCCTTGTTGGTTGGACGTTGGTCCAGACTGGTCAAAGCAGCACTGTTCACCATTGGTAGAGTGCTGACAAGTCTGAGGGTTTTGTCCATCTGTTCCGTTCTGCTTGGAAAACAAACACAGAAACACAGAGAACGTCAGTGTTTCCTGCAGCATTGAAGAACTGATGCCTTGCCTGAGATAGAGAGCACCCCAAATGACATCTGAAGACACTTATACCTGTTGGAATTTAACATTCAGTTGTCTGATTACATCAGAATTCCTAATCTAACCTACATCCCCAGATTAACCTGGACCAGATTTCTGTGTCAAAATGAATACAGGTTAGACTGAACGATAGCTGATAATGTGTGAACAGACTTCAACTGACCACAGTTGTTCAAAACAGTTTCGAAAAAATTTTGCAGCTATATCCAAAATTATCCAATACATAATTGTGTGTACATTGTGACTCAGACCAGTCTTTACATACCTCACTGTGACACTGATTGAATGCTTTCTTTCTGGTGTGGATCTGCTGGTGGTGTTTCAGGGAACTCAAAGTTGTAAAAGTCTTCTTACACTTGTCACATCTGTATGGTCTCTCCCCAGTGTGGACACGTTGGTGAACTTTGAGGTTTGCATTGTAGCTGTAGCGTTTCCCACACTGGTCACAATGGTATGGTTTAACCCCAGTGTGGGTCACTTCATGAGCTTTTAACTGTGAGTACCCTACAAATGGTTTGCCACAGTGATCACACACATATACATCATGTCCAGTGTGGATGCGTTGGTGACGTTTTAAACTCTGTTGGTCGTTGAAAGTTTTTTCACAGGAGTCACAGTGGTACCGCTTTCTACCAGAATGGGGGCATTGATGGATCAACAACTGTTCATGTAGAGTAAATGTTTTCACACACTGATCACAGTTGAATGGTTTAACTCCACTGTGAATGAGTTGATGTCTTCTTAAGTTACTCTTCAGAGTAAAAGCCTTTCCACACTGATCACAGCTGAATGGTTTAACTCCACTGTGAATGAGTTGATGTCTTCTTAAGTGACTCTTGTAAGTAAAACCCTTTCCACACTGATCACAGCTGAATGGTTTAACTCCTCTGTGAATGAGTTGATGATCTCTTAACGTTCTCTTGTTAGTAAAAGCCTTTCCACACTGATCACAGCTGAATGGTTTAACTCTACTGTGAATGAGTTGATGTTTTGCAAGATTACTCTTGTCAGTAAAAGCCTTTCCACACTGATCACAGCTGAATGGTTTAACTCCACTGTGAATGAGTTGATGTCGTCTTAAGTGACTCTTGTGAGTAAAAGCCTTTCCACACTGATCACAGCTGAATGGTTTAACTCCACTGTGAATGAGTTGATGATCTCTTAACGTTCTCTTGGTAGTAAAAGCCTTTCCACACTGATCACAGCTGAATGGTTTAACTCTACTGTGAATGAGTTGATGTCTTCTTAAGTGACTCGTTTCAGTAAAAGCCTTTCCACACTGATCACAGCTGAATGGTTTAACTCCACTGTGAATGAGTTGATGTCTTCTTAAGTGACTCTTGTGAGTAAAAGCCTTTCCACACTGATCACAGCTGAATGGTTTAACTCCACTGTGAATGAGTTGATGTCTGTTTAAGTCACTCTTCTTAGTAAAAGCCTTTCCACACTGATCACAGCTGAATGGTTTCTCCACAGTGTGAATATGTTTGTGAATTCTTAGCTTTGTTGCTGTGATAAAAGTCTTGCCACACTGCTCACAACTGAGCGATTCATCTCTTTTTGCTGTTGTTGCCAAACCATCCTTATCCTCCCCAGAGGTCCGACATCTCACTCCATTGCTGTGTTTACATTTCTGATGCAAAAGACAAAGATAAAAACAGAGGCAGTGATGGAAGAGCAATCATGAAAAAAATTGAACCTAAAAGTCTCAATTCCATGTAGTTGGACATGAGGCTGAAACAAGATCAAGAATCTGCAGACATGCTAGCAGCTTTGTCATTAGAAACCTAGAAATGTGTCAACAGTAGGGCTGCAACTAACGATGCGTCGACGAATCATCTGAGCACGATACGTCATCAAAAGCGGAAGTAAACACGCAATGCAACAGAAATCTCCTTCCGACCGGAGTGCGGAACACAGACGGACATTGGCGCTGCATCGTGCATATATTATGGATGCACGATGCAGCACGGATGTCCACGTTTAGATACAGCTGTATAGTAAACGCTGACATCGGCGCTTATGATAGATCGCATCATTAGTTGCAGCCCTAGTCAACAGCACACTCACAATATGAACAAAACTATTTTCACAGGCCGATAGTTTTCAGCTTTCTGCACGGTAGTTTTAGAATATTGGGTAGTAAAATCTGTCAATCACAGTGAAAAGCAAAGCAGAGCTGGGACTGATGGGATTGTACCACCAGGATCTCTTGATCTCCAGACTTTCCATTAAGTTACGTTACTGGAGAAATGTACAATATGAAAAGCATACAACATCAATGTCCAGATTTAGGTCTTAATGGCAGCAGGGTCAATTCACACCACCAACACTTTCTAGTTTCTCCTAGGGGATCAGATGTAGATACCAGTCCAGAAAAGATCTGTAATTCTGCCACTGAATTCTGGATTTGACCCCAACGACCCCTGCAATTTGTTGTTCAGCAGTTACACAAGCGTTCACCATCAAACAACAAAAGCAACAAAACAGTAAAACAGTTAAAGAAATAGCAGCGATTAAAGGAAATGTTTTAAAAATGTAAAAAACAGTAAAACAATTACAAGCAAAATAAAAGCCATTTAAAGAAATCAAACAAAACATAAGACAGACAGGGACATCGGCAGCAATCTTGGGCATTTAGTCAGACGTAGTAAAAGTTTTCAATAAACGGCCACCGATGTAATCAGGTAGAGGACTTTTCTTTGGTCTGCACTGTTTGAGACACCAGATTACATTGCCCACATCAAGAAAAAGATTCTGTGGAGAGGCTGACATGAGAGTTTTTAGTCTCAGCATGTTTAGCCCTAAAATCATGGGAGTCAAACCTGACATAAAAACTGTTTAGACTTTGAGCCAGCTCTGAATCACAATTATAACCACTGAGATGAACTCTCTCATTGACACATTAATTAGTCCCAGTGATCAGATTCATGCTGCCCCAGACTGAACTGAGGTTGTTCATTTTGAGCTGAGACTCAAGTTTGTCTTTGTATTGTCTTTTGTGGGTCCTGATCTCCAACTTTATTTCCTTCTGTCGGTTATACAGATTTAGTGCATTTCCTTCTCTGAAGACTGTTTTCTTTATGTACAGTAGGTCTTTAAGCTTCTTAGAAAGCCATGGCTTAGTGTTTGGATATAGTTTTACAGTTTTTTCAGGAATAACACTGGTTTCACAGTCTGTGACCCAGCTGCTCACATCAGTCGGTTCATCAATATCAGCTGAGGACTCCTTAAACACGTCCCAGTCAGTAACCTCCAGACATCCCTGCAGAGTGTGACAAACTTTCACTCTGATGTTCTGCACTTTGCCTTGCTTCAGTACAATGGTAGACAGAGATAAGGAGGATGCAGTTGTGGTTAGAGGAACCCAGAGGAGAAGCACCTTTCACATTGTTCTGACAGATCAAAGATTTTGTCTCATCTCGTGGGACATGTGATGTACTGATGGAAGTCTCTCAGTGTGTGTTTTAGTGAGCAGTGGTCTCTGGATGACCTGATGGATAAGCCCACAGGTATTTATTTCACTGGCCTTTGGATGGATATAGACAAGAGTCACATATCTGGGAAAATTTCTGAGGCGGATATGGAGGGCACAGTGAAACAGAAAGCCGTTCTAAGTCAGTAGTGCACAGTTTCTCCAGGACAGTGTCAGATTTGCACCAGCGCTGTCCTTGTCCATTTGGAAGACCCACTTGTGCCCAAGCTTTCATTTGCTGGCTGATGTTGCTTCAGTATTTCCACATAATGTTCTATCCTCTTGATGCCATCTATTTTGTGAAGTGCACCAGTCCCTCCTGCAGCAAAAACACTCCCACAACATGGTGCTGCCACCCCCATGCTTCACAGTTGGGATGGTGTACTCAGGCAATCCTCAGCCAGCATCTTCACAAGGTCATTTGCTTTTGTTCTGGGGGTGATGAGCACATTTCCCTCCAAAACAATCCTAATTTTAACCAATCTCCATCTTGAGCAGGATGGTTTGACATTCCCATGGTGTTGATCTGTGCATGCAATTGTTTGGACAGATAAACGTCAAACCACAGCAATCTGGAAATTGTACCCAAGGAACCACACCTGTGGAGGCCCACAAATGTCTTCCTGATGTCTTGGCTGATTTCTTCAGATTTTCTAAAGTCACACAAGGAAGCAGTGGGTTTGAGGTGTGCCTGAAAATACATCTTAATCTATCAAAAGCTTTCGAAGCCAGGACATCATCATCTTGAAGGCATAGCTATCTCAGTGTATGCAAACTTCTGACTGTAGAATAGAATAGAATGACTTTATTGATCCCCGAAGGGAAATTCAATTGTTTGGTCTTATCTTTTTGCTTTTGAAATTAAACAGTCTGATTGCAAGAAAGATTTCCTGAATCTTTCAGTCCTGCAGCACAGGGATAGGAGCCGTCCACCGACGTTTTGTTGTTCACTGAGGAAAATGTGAAGTGGATGATCCATGTTTGTCAGAATGACCTCGATCTTTCTAAGTGTCCATCTCTCCACCTCATCCTCCAATGTATTCAATCCGGTTCCAACTACAGAGCAGCTTTTTTAATCAGTTTGTTCAGACACCTTGCATCCTTGTTCTTTATACTGCCTCCCCAGCAGACTGCGGCATAAAACAGGACACTTGCTACCAGAGATTGATAAAACATCTGCAGCATCTTACTGCAGATGTCTATTGATCGAAGTCTTCTTAGGCAAAAAAGTCGGCTCTGGCCCTTTTTGTAGATGAAATGTGCATTTTTAGACCAGTCTAACTTATTGTCAAGGTGGACATTCAGGCGGAATTCAAGTTAGTACATGTAATTTGTATGTGTACATACAAATTGGTAGGGATGGGCGAGTACCGATGCCAGGTATCGGTATCGGGCCGATCCTGGCCTTATTTCAAAGTATCAAGTACTTTTGAAGGCTGCCGATGCCAGCCACCGATACTCAAGGCAAGAAAATCCCACGCGTAGTAAACCCTCCTCGCCGGGAGATGGCGCTACACTGCCGCGGGTTGACTTCTCCATGTGCGTCACATCCTGTGCAGAGACAACATGACTGAGTCCGCTCGTCTCACCAAAACTTCGCCACTGTGGAAATTCTTTTTTATAAGCGAAAACGAGTCAAACTTTGCACAATGCAAACTCTGCAACACAAAAATCGCTAGAGGAGGTGTGCGACCATGTTCGTTTAACACTAGTAATTTGTTGAAACACCTCAGGGTGAAGCATGTGGACGAGTATAGAGAGGTTGACGCTGTTGTGCTGGAAAAAAGAAGACTCCTGCAGCCAACTCTACGGCAAACTCTACAGAAGACCGAGAAACTGAAGAGCACCAATCCGAGGGCAGTACAAATAACACGAGCACTTGCTGAAATGCTTGCACTCGCCAACTTACCCCTCTCGTTTGTGGACAGCGTGGGATTCCGACGGTTCATGGAGGTTGTGGAGCCGAAATATGATGTCCCCTCTCGAACCACAATGGTGAGGACTGTGATTCCGGAGGTGCACGACTCCGTTAAAAAACATGTTAGCAGTTTGTTGTGTAACACTCCGGTCATTAGCTTCACCACTGATATTTGGAGCAGCAGCGTGAGTGCTGTGTCTCTCATCAGCCAGACAGCGCGTTGGATAGATGCTGATTTCCAACTTCATAGCATCATGCTGCACGCAAAAGAGTTCAGTGGCTCACACACAGGACAGGCGATCGCAGAAAAGTTTGAGGAGATGCTCAACACATGGAATATTCCCAAAGAAGCCGTTCACGTTATGCTAAGAGACAATGCAAAGAACATGATTAAAGGTATGGATGAAGCTGAGCTTCCAAGCCTCCCGTGTGTCGCGCACACACTCCAGCTGACAGTGAATGAAGGCCTGCTGGTTCAAAAGGCTGTTTCAGATGCCGTGGCCATAGGACGGAAAATAGTCGGTCATTTCCAAAATTCCCCATTGGCCTACTCGAAGCTTGAAGACATCCAAACGGACATGCACAAGCCTGTAAAAAGACTGGCACAGAACGTACCAACCCGCTGGAATAGCACGCTGTATATGATGCGCTCTCTCATTGAACAAAAGCAAGCCATAGGAGTTTATGGGACAGAAAACAAGCTCCCCGAGAGCCTTAGTGTGAACCAGTGGAGTTTATTCGAAAAGGCAATCAAGCTTTTGGAACCCTTTGAGGAGCTGACCCGGCAGGTGAGCTCCACGGATTCATCAGCTGCAGATGTGATCCCTGCCATCACCACGCTTCTTGAGGGTTTTAGAGGAGGATTGTGAGGAGGACCGTGGGGTCGGATCGATGAAGCATACCTTGCTACAGGTTGCTAGGAGGTGCTTTGCTGATATCGAGAGAAATCCACTGTACAGCTTTGCCTCCATACTCGATCCAAGGTAATAGTTTTTCTTACTAATTCAAATGTGAGAAATTGTTTTAATTAAATTACTATTAGAGTTGCCTAACCTTAATATTACTCAAGTAAAGTAAAAAATATTTTGCATTAACTACTCTCAGTTAAAAGTACAACCACCTGAATTGTGATGTGACACCTGAATCACTTATGTGGATGTGTAGACTTTCTCATTTGTTCTCTTTTCTTCTCTCTTTTGTAGATACAAGGATTGTTATTTCTCAGATGAAAGCGCAGCAAGGGAGGCCAAAACGATGCTTGTACAGGAGCTGCAGCAAACATTTGCTGCAGAACCACAGGTAAGAGATGCTACTTTTTTTAGTTTCACTCTAGTTTCTTGTGTATAGTTGGAAGTTGCTTCAGAAAAGTAATCTCTTTTATCCCCTCTTCATTTTTTTGCATCCTTAACAGGCAGATGGAGAGGAACCACCTGCCCAAAAGCCACGGAGGGAGCAGCCCAGCAGCAGCAGCCGTCTCAACAGAATGTCTGCTGAAATAGCAGAGGGCCGTGCATCATCCTCACATTGTACCGGGAGAAGTGCTCCAATGATCGCTGCTGCAATGCAGCTGGAGACATACCTTGCAGAACACTTACTCGAACGGGATGCCAATCCACTCAAGTACTGGGCAGAGGAGAGAGAAAAGTTTTCCTCTTTGGCCAAGTTAGCAAGAAAATACCTCTCGACACCATGCAGCAGCGTCGAGAGTGAACGGCTCTTTAGTTCAGTTGCTCACATTCTCGATGACACAAGAAATAGGCTCTCAGCTGAAAATACAGAGATGCTTCTGTTCCTTAATAAGAACCTGCCACTTACCTTTTCACCCTCAGATAACAGTTAGACAATGAAGCAACTTAAAGGTTTAAGCTTTGTTCAAATTTTGTGCTTCAATTTTGCACCTTAAAATAAAACCCAGGAAGAGAAAGTTCATTTTATTTCATTTAAAAACTGAAAACTCAGGGGTTGTTCTATCTTTGACTTTAGTTCATAAAAAAGCATTAAAATGAGAACATTTAAAAACTTTAGTTCATGTAAAGTGTAAAACTCAGAGAAAGCTTTTTGATCTTGCACTTTAGTTCATAAAAAACCTTAAAACTCAGAAAGTTGTTTTATCTTGCACTTTAGTTCATAAAAAACCTTAAAACTCAGAAAGTTGTTTTATCTTGCACTTTAGTTCATAAAAAAAACCTTAAAACTCACAGAAAGCTGTTTCATCTTGCACTTAAGTTCATTTAAAAAAACATGACAATGTGTTCATTTAAAAAAGTGTATAACTCAGAGGTGTTTGTTACATCTTTTACTTCATTTAAAAGAAACCTTAAAACTCAGAAATTGATTTATCTTGCACTTAATTTCATTCAAAAAAGTGTAAAACTCAAAAGAGTTGCTTGTTTACATCTTGTACTTCAGTTCATCTTTTTAAAAAAAACCTTAAAACTCAGAGAAATTGATTTATCTTGCACTTAATTTCATTTAAAAAAGTGTAAAACTCAAAAGAGTTGTTTTATATTTCACTTTTTTTATATATCTGAAACTGAGACTGCTATTATTTTAGTAGTGGCTGTGCTGCCTTTTTTAGAAATAAAAGTCATTTTTCAAAAATGACCTGTCATTGCATTATTTGAAATTTTTATGGATCAAAAGTATCGGTATGAGTACTTGGCATCAGTGAGTACTGAAGATGGAGTACTGGTACTCGGTATCGGTCTGAAAAAACGTGGTATCGAACATCCCTACAAATTGGTGGTCATCGACTTCTACGAGCAGAAGCTGACCTGGCACAGTGGAGACGAGGAGCAGTAAAAAAAGAAAAAAAAAAACCCACGCGTCTAGGTTTAACGCCAAGGAGAGCAGATAATCATGAATTCAAGTTAGTACATGTAATTTAGTACATGTAATTTGTATGCGTACATACAAATTGCATGTACTAACTTGAATTCATGTTATAATTACATGTATGCATTGCAAATGGGTGTCAACATGTCATGATATCTACAGGTATGGCTCTAAACTAGACCTTGTGACACAAAAAAGGCATTACACTTTTTGAAGGTAGTCACCTTTAACAACTAACATTTCAAAAAGAACAAAACATACATAATACTACCATTGGAATGACTACTAATACTTGTATCCCAATTTAAAGTACTGAAAAGCAAAAAACGATTTTGACATTACCCATGGTATTTTGAGTAAGAATATCTCAGTAACTACAAATATAACCTTGCTGCTTTTTGTACAGTGATAGAAGACAGATAGAACTGTCTTGTACAAAAATTTGGGGTCTCTGGTACCTGTCCCACACTGAGATTTTTGCCACCAAAAATAGCCAATTAAAAATCTCGTCCAACTTTGGAAGCTCATATTTTCCAAACTGAGGTACCTAGAAAGCTCCAGTTTACTAAGTTATCACACAAGTTTGTGTAGAATGGAACTCAGGGGTGTTAGAACACTTCTGTGCAGTATTTCCAGTACTTTTAAGGTCCCAAACCCCACTCGCGAGTAGGTTTTTCTTAATTTTTAGCATTTCTAGCAAGCCCCAATGGCCTGCAGAGTGTATGAAAACACCCGGGGATGTTTGTGGGGCACTAGCTACATGCAGAGGCCTTGTTTACCAACTCACAGCTCTCTGGTATGGCTGAAGACTGAGAATTTACCACTAAAAGATGCAAAAAAAAAAAAAAAAAAACCCTGGCGAGGATTTTCTTAGCTATTTATAGCCCAAATTCTGAAAATTTCAGACCCCTACAACACAAACTATTTGAGCTACAGGCCTACAATTTTGCATAGAAAGTACTTTTGTAACCATCTAGTGACATACAAATTTAGGACTAATTTGAAGATGGTCACCATCTGGTGAAACCACACGGAATGACCCCTTTGCAGGTATGACTGTGTCTCTACAGAAGCTGATGTATTCACTAAAACAATCAACCTGTCTGTCAATGTTCATACTGTCCTCGTCTGTTTCCAGAAGCACATTCCAGTCTGTTGATTCAAAGCAGTCCCTTAGAGCTTCACTAGCTTGAGGAGTCCGTCCTCTGATTTGGACTTTAGTTGCAGACTGTCTCAGCACACAAGGTTTGGAACAGGTCTGCAGATAAACCAAGTTATGATCTGACCTGCCCAGTGGTGGTAAGGCAGTAGCTCTGTAAGCTTCTTTGACATTGGCATACAGCAGGTCTAGGGTTTTATTCTCTCTGGTAGGGCAGTTAAACTGTGTAAATCCAGTCAGATGAGAGGAGAGGCTGACATGATTGAAATCTCCTGATATTATTACAAGCGCCTCAGGATGTTGAGTCTGTATCCTAGCAACAGTACCATGCAAAACATCACATGGAACCAAGTCAGTTGCCTTGGGTGGAATGTATACAAGTATTGTTATGATGTGACTGAACTCCTTTGGAACATAGTATGGTCGAAGTCCATAGTCAAGTCCAAGATTGTGAAGAAAGTAATAAAAATTCTCTCTCTCTAAAAAAAAAAAGAAATCTCTCTTTCCTTATTCTGGAATTTAAGATAATTTTGGTCATCTTAACCGACATAAAACAGGAGAAGCATTGCCAGATTTAATGTCAGATCATGTAAATTCAAAAAAGGGTTATGTGTCGTTTATACAGTGTAAGTAAACTTCTGGCTTCAGCTGTCTGAATTTCTTGACAAGGAAAAGGCTGGTAAACTCACAATGCTCAAAAGTATTATTCTCTACCAAAGAAAATGCTGCTCTTTACCTTCCTGAACAACTTGCTTGAAAAACAAGACTTTTCTTCCGTTACTTATCTTCATCACCATGTAAGACATTTTCAGAAAGTATGATCAGCAGCTAGTTCAGCCTCAAACAAAAAACAAGCAGCTTCCTAGCAGTCCACCATTATATCCTCAGTACAGCTGCTTCTGCAGAGCTACATCTCTCCAGCCAACATCACCTGGCTTTGGTCGGCCCATCTAACCAACTGGAGCAACTTTACACATTTTAAAGAACAAATGAATGATAATAATGTTACAGTGGTATGTTTCTCACTTTTTGTGAAGAATCCATGTTTCCTCCGTTGTTGAGCTCAGACTAAATGGCTGCCAACATTCCTCTGCTCCTCCGTCAGACTCTCCTCCTCCTGCCAATCACCTGTCACATCAAACACATCTTCATGAGGATACCACTCTATACACAAGTGTCAGAGTGTCCCATATGTTCATCAGCCAACACAGAGGACACATTTCAACTCAATACTTCACTTTTAGCTCTTTTCAGTTTCACCTAAAACTGATACAAATGATCTTAAACTGTTAAAAATAAGGAACATAGACAGAAAACAGACATGGAAAAAGAGAATAAAGAGAACATAAAGATGCTACTGCAGGTGATTCAAGACAGGACTGCCGGTAGGAAACTGAGAATGAGAAGAACTTTGTCACTGCACACTTTTTCTCATGATTTTTCTCACAGTTTCTGCAGTTTCCCCACTTGAAAAAGGATGTTTCATCTACCCAGGGTTTGAGCAGGACTCCACTCATCAGACAGTTGCTTTCTTTCTTTTCCCTCTTTTATTTTGCAGTGGTCGCAAATTCATGAGATACAGAGGTGGCAACTTCTATAAGTCCATACGTTTAGTTGATAGATTAAGGTGAAAAACCTTTAAACAGAACACAAAAGGACAATGTTCACATTACTGCATTCAGCAAATAGTAACAACCATTCCTCATGGACATTTTCACCACACTGGCAAATGCCACTCCACTCAATTTATGTTTGTCAACCTCAACACCACATAAACTGAAGCGACAAATCATGGCATGAGCAATATTCAACCCAATACTATACCACACATGAATTTATCTGCATTCTAAAGAGTTGATTTTAAATCACAGTTTCACAAATTACTCTGAGCATTTTTATCAAAAAAATTTTAACCATTTTATACTTTTTACTTCATGGTTTTAACATTATGCATAAAGTGCTTTTAAAGTGCAATCCTTTCCAGATCCAATAAATAAAGGGCATCGTAAAAACCCACCATTACAAACAGGATGAATTCACTGGTCTTAGCTGGAACCCTCTAATTAGCACCAGTTAGCCTGCAATCTTATTTTCAACTGAACAATTACAAAACACACGACAATTATTGTGAAACAGACAAAGTTGACAGCTGATCTCCGTGGCTAATGCTAATGCTAACACATACTGCAGTGGCACACATCGGCAGCTTAAACAGTCTTTTAGAGTCTCCACAATTCTGCTCTTACCGGCTGCAACCCGGATTTTGGAGATGAAGGCAATCCTGTACAGTTTGCAGCAGATCTTGACCCTTTCCCAACAGAAACTCACGGACACTTTGTTTGAACTCGGCCACTTCGTCTCAGTTCCTCCTCAGTGCTGCATGTGTCCCCTTTTTTTGCCGCCGGTGGCAAACCTGCAGCCGCAGATTGTTTCCGCCCCAGCTGAGTGTCGGACCTGTGCGTAAATGCTTCTCCTTTGAGTTCTCATCTCCTTGCAGTTTGACTTGACACATAGACTGCTTTGCACTCTGTGTCACCTGTACCTTCAGAGCTCTGAATAAAAGAACAAAAGATTTTTTGCAAAGAACAAAAAGGTTTTGCCTCCACAGCGGCTTGTTATGAAAATGATTGGATTTGATGACAGGAAAGTCATTGTAATTCTAATATCAAGATCAAACAGACAAAATACAAATTGTTAAAAGTAAATGTAACTAAATACAGCACCAGATAGACAAATAAATTATTTTAAGCAGGTCTCATGTTCCCCTCTTCAGCATGACCACGCATGGTTCACAGCGTTTATTGAAGTCCTTCCCTTTATTCTTGGTCATAGATGTCAGTCGTTCTCATCTGATGCAGCTCAGCAGTTCTTTTGTCCACATTCCCAATGTAGGAGCATCTGTACTTTTCCAACAGAATCAAAATGTCTCTCTTGGACTGTAGAAGTCCAAAGTCCAGCATTAGTGTCTGCTTTGATGAAAATGGAAAGTCCTTTGGGTAGATTCCAAATGTGCACAACTTAGCACTTAGGGGTACATTAACTTCAAACATTTCTCCATTTAACAGTTTCTACTGAATTTTTCCATTAATTATCGATGAAATTAATTAATTATCCACATTAAGTAGAGTCTGATTGAGACCCACTGTTACGGCCCTCACATACTGAAAAACACAGGCTCAATAAGGGAGAGAGACCGCAGCATATACAGAAGGACACCACACAAAATATCTCCAATTAAACCCACAGGCTTTATTTGGCCACCCCAAGATAATCAATAAAGATAAACGAAAATAGAAACAAAGGAGGGCTGGAGACCCCGGACAAAAGAACAAAAGAGGGAAGACGCTGGGCCAACCACGCAGTGGGCCGTCGCTCCCAGCGTCTCCCCCTAAACTACCTAAAAATAAGAACTAAGGCTGAAATAAACAAAAGACGAATAACGAGACTGTCTGCGATCTCCAGCCCAAATTAATACAACGAAGAAAACCAACGAAAACACCGGCACCTAAACATGCACGGGGAAAACCTGCTTGGGGGAAGAAAACTATGGAGGAAGGAAAACACTCCCTCCTACCTGTCCAGGTGTCTGTGCCGTATCGTGCCTCCAATCTCTCCACTCCGTCCCTTTTATTCCCTCCTCCTCCTCTCATCACCTGAGTGCCGATTGCACTCAGAAGGAGAGGGAGAGAGAGAGAGAGAGAGAGAGAGAGAGAGAGAGAGAGAGAGAGAGAGAGAGAGAGAGAGAGAGAGAGAGAGAGAGAGACTGTGGGACGTAACACCCACCATTTAACAGTAGTAATAAAGCATTTTCATTTCAGGGTTCCACAGGTTTGCTGTAGTTTTTCCAGCCTTTCTTTGTCCTGCAGGTTCAGCTGTACTGGCCCAGATGAGTTCCACTGTGCTGATACTGGACTGGTGTTTAAGACAACTCAAGGGGTGGAGCTGCAGTACAGCATCGTTCAGTGGGATGAGAGCCGCCTCAAACCGACCGGCAAAGAAGCCGCAGGACCGCTGTACGACATCCACTGTTCTAAGGAGGCTGCAGTTTGTGAAATCCGCTTCCCACACTGTGAAACAAAGGACGGTAAGCAGTGTGCCGTCTAGCTGTTGAATCATTAACTTCAGATCTGTATTATTTCTGGTACATTGTTTAATTTGCTGACTTTAATAAAAAACAGTAAAGCAAGATTGTGATGGAGTTCAGTTATAGTATCAAATGCACCCATCCAGATAAATGACAGGATGAGGGTGAACTAGAGATCTGACATGTTCTGAAATTAATACCAACACATTCATCTGAAGTAAAACTAAACAAAGATGAAACAGCCTGAAGTGGAACATTTCTGTCCTCCTACAGCGCTGCGTACCGACCACCTGCTGTCTGTTGCCGACTCCACTGCCGATAAAATGAACATCTTGGAGCCGCTGCAGATCACTGACACTCATGTGGTCATGGAGGTCGCTCAGAACTCTCTCTTCAGCTTCATCTGGGGACCTGTTAAAAGGTTGCTCTCACCCACAGTAAAGGACCAAGTGTTGCTGTTCCTCCGCTCTCCAAAGAGGACCTCGGATACTTGATGTGTTTCTGCTGCAGAAGAACGTCCCTGTAAAAGAGGTAAAGTGAGCAGATGTGCGTCTCATGCTGTGGTTGTAATCAGAACCCAACTGAACTGTCAACCCCATCAACCTAGTCTATCTTTACTGGATACCAGTTGCTATATTGTCTCTGTTCTGTGTCCTGGTCTCTGCTAACTGGTTACCAATGACCTACTACTACTTCCACTCTCTTCTTTCCACTCTCCCTGGTAGGATCCTGGGCTGATCAAACATTCTGTAATTCTCATCTATAGAATTTTGCACAACATCCAACACTTTAAATACCTTTATAAATAAATAGAGTTGACTACTTGATCATTCACACTATGATAAAAGTGTTCTCTTGAAGGTTGCTGCCCAACAAGGAAATGCAGAATACATTGAGATCCCAGCTGACTGTTTGTTCAGCTTTGGTCGGAGTTACAGTCTCCGCTGTGAACAGGAGGGTTTGGAAATACAGCCCAAGGTAAGTGAAATCTGACACGGTTATAAAGAAAATTACATTGAAAACTGATTCACAATCAGAGAGTCGTGGATAAACATTTATTTCTGTTGTCAGTGATGTGTTTAAACTTAAACTTTATTTATTTATATAGCACTTTTCATACAAACAGAGTTGCAACACAAAGTGCTTCACAGATTAAAAACAAACCCACTCCACCCGCTAACCCGTCTTCCCCAAACCCAAAGATATAACACAAAAAAAAAAACACGATAACCAGACCCACCCCCCCTCTCACCCTCAACCATACACTAATGCAATGAGTATTAAAATATAATATAAGGTTGTTTGTGTTGGTTTTCAGTGTGCACACCTCTACCCAGATTTTGGACCCAATTTCTACCCAACATTTGAAGTTTTCCTGGAAACAAATCCAGATTTAGTGACTTTGATCATCCAAGACCAAGAGGAGACAGAAGTCTGGAAACGTAATGTTCCTCTGAAAGGTAAAGGCTTCACCCTCCTGCAGCAGCAGAAACGACTTCTTCTGCTACAGGGATGTTTTGTTGAAGGTCTTCTGATGTTACTTTTATTTCCTTCCTTTCTATCCAAAACTCCTACCAGTTTGTTTCAGTGTGTTAATAGTTTTGATTTCACTCTTTTGCAGATGTGCACACAGTCAGCTGCAGACATTACACACGTGTGGTTGGTGCTGTTGTACTACTTCATAGTCAGCTGGAGTCAGTGTGGGACTGTTCTAGACATGCACAGTTGGTTATCTACTTATTCTGAGCATGTGCACTATTGCAGCATAGTCATGAATTCTGGAATATCTAAGGCTGGTCTAATAAGGAAGAAAACTGTCCATGTGGAAACATCAGAAAAAGCAGATGAAAGTTTCTATCTCTGTGGACTGAAGGGGCGTGTCTCTTAGTTTGATTGACAGCAGCAGGAGGGCATGTCCCTGTCATAAATTGACCTCTATGTGTGCTGCCACGACAACACTGACTTCACTGTTTACTCCACACATGGTCCTCAGCTGTAGATGGACACAAATGTAGGGGGAGCTATCATGAAGCCAAAGAACATGACTTCTGTTTGATGCTGTGATAAAAGAAGAACAGGGAACAGGACAGAGCTCATCTGGATGCTGCAGCAAACCAAAGCAGAACAATGCTGCTGTAGAAATGCTAGTTTGAGATTAAACATGTTTTTCCCCGTTTTCTTCCAGATCCAAGAATGGACACAGAGCAGAAAGTCCAACCACAGGACTGGCTGTTATCAGTGCGGAGACAGTTGATTCAGAGACTGTCAGACGTTACTGTGGACCAACTCCTGGACAGACTATGACCAGAGAGTTATCAGTGGAGAAGAGATGGACGTCATAAGAGTACAGACTAGAGCAAATAAAGCACGGCAGCTCATCAAATGGGTTCATAGAAAGGGACCTGATGCTGTTTCAGTTCTGAAAACTGCTCTTCATGAGGTCGATCCATTCCTTTTCAGAAACCTGACATAAAAACAAAGTGTGGGGTTGAGATGTTTACCTCCTGTAAGAGCTGACCTGTACACTCTCACATTACCTTTAAATGACAAGCTCTGCTGTAAGTCTTTGACTCTGAAACTGATTTTATCACTATAATCCAGCTAAACCTGGACTGCTTCTGACATGTTGAGCAGGTTCCACCCAGCAGGTGTGTCTGCAGTTATCACTTGTTACCACTCTGGCTCAACGAGTGGCAACAAAGACGTGAGACCACACAATAGTCAACAGTGCTAGAACTTGATCGCCTTCACAAAACTGATGCTTTTCAGAATGTTTATCATACCAAGTTTTCTTTTTATTTTGAGATTTAACCAATTTTTGTTTAGCCATTTGACCCGCTGTATAAAGACGATGGCGAAACCCATTGACATGGTCCAACAGATCTTTGTCATGGCTCTGGTGAGAGCACAAGTTGTGAACACCTCTGGAAAGTTCCTCTCACAGTCATCTGGTTCCTTCAGTTGAGCTGAAACTTTGACAGGACCCCCAGAAGGCCAAACTCGGCCACCAGCCAAGTCATTACCTAAGATTACATCTACGCCCTCTAATGGAAGAGCTGGTCTAACTGCAATGTGAACATCTCCCTCAATAAATCCACTAGTCAGGAAAACTTGGTGCAACGGGGCACTCAAAGGAACCAAACTAACCCCACTCACTATCACACAGTCCCCTGTATCACTCGTTTCTGAAAATGGCAACACTGAAGACCTAATGAATGAATCTGTCGCTCCTGTATCTCTCAAAATCTTCACTGGCACTTCACAATCACTATCATCTAAGGATACAAAACCATCTGTGGTCTGGTGGACCACAATCAATAAACTGCTCAAGTACTATCAAGTCACAAAGTTCTTCATATGCTCTAACATCTGATGCAGAGCACCACCTATGAAAATGTTTTGTGAGATCCCTGGCAAACTCCACATTTGACTGCTTTTCAGCTTTTCTCCATGACCTGAAACGCTGTCTATAGGCCTCTGGAGCCAACTCATAAGCCTTCAACACAGCCTCTTTAACAGTTTTGTAGACCCTACTTTCAGGTTCACTCAGAGCTGAATATGCTGCCTGAGCCTTCCCTGTAAAGACTGACTGCAACATAACTACCCTTTCTGAATCAGGCCACCCTCTTGAATTAACAACCCTCTCAAAAAGTGAAAAAAAAAATATCTGGATCACTCTGTTCAAACCTAGGAACAAGACGCAAATTGGACACCAAGTCAAATTCTCGCCGTTGACCAGTACTTTCAAAGTCCCTTCTTAACTTGTTCTGCTCTAATTGAACTCTTTCCCTCTCAAGTGCAAGCCTCACCTGCTCCATGGCCATTTTTTCTTTCTCCATCTCTAACTTAAGCAACTCCCTTTTCTGTTCAAAAGTAAAAGAAAAATTTTCCCCCAAAGTTCCATCTTTACTTGGCAAACCCCCCCCAATGAACCAAAACAGACCTCAAAGACATCTGAATTTCATCTTTTAACTTTCCTTCTCCAACATCAATGCCATAGTGCTGAACTAGCTGCAAAAGTTGGTCCTTGGTGCAACTATTTAGCAGCTCTTCTGATGGCGATTGAAAAAAAAAATCTACCATTGAAGCCATAGTGGGAAAAAAAACACACAAAACAGCACTATGAACTGAGGCGCCCCCCGCTAACTGCCTAACCAAAACTAACTAAACTCAACCCTAGTCTTCACACAGTTCTGCGGCGGGTACTTACGCACTCAAAACCAGTGGAACCTGGAGGTGCTCCCGAGAACACACGTACAGAAACTGCACGGTGAACACTAACCGCTTCCCCGTGACGCAACAAAAAATAGGCTTAACCAAAAGAGCAAGCCCCAAAGGCCTACAAGAGAACGCCCCAATTCTAGCAAGTGCTTCAAAAAAAAAAAAGTTTCCAAAAAACAACTCAAAGGCTTCAAAACTATAACCAAAAGCAAATAGGTTTTGCCACTGAATCTACTCCAACCCATAACCAACCATGCTGCCCCAAACTAAAGTACAAACTACAACCCCCCCCCAAAAAGAAAGAAATCACAAAATGTTGCAAAATCTGATCAAACTTAACCTAAACATGTGTGATCTCCCCAAAACCAAGGTTAAACACAACACTAAACCTACAATTCAACTAAATTTAACAGTGTATTGTGCAAAAGTAAGTAATTTGACAAACTCACCTAACCCAGGTTTTGTCTCTGGTGACGAGCCCCCACTTGTTGCCACTTTGGCTCAACAAGTGGCAACAAAGATGGGGAGACCACACAATAGTCCAAGTTTTAAAAAATAATTATTTAAACAATAAAATGCGTAAGTGTAGGGTGTAGTCCATGTGGTGTGTGGATGTGTAGATAAATCAAACAAAACAAAAAGGAGACAGCATGGTGAGCAGGAGCAGACACAGGGGCCGTTTACACGAGGACGCTTGCAGGTGAAAACGGCAAAATATTTCAACAAAACACCCTACCGTTTATACGAGGACGGCGTTTTGGGGGCTTGAAAACGCAAAAATTTGAAACCGGCCTCCAGAGTGGAAAAGTAGAAAACGCTCCGCCGTTACGTTTCCGTCTAAACAGCAAAACGCAAAACTTTGCCGAGATCTGACCACGTCGCATACGCGATTACGTCACATACATGCTTTGGTTTGCTGGCCGGTACAAGGACGTAAACAAAGATGTGTGATTATTTCCATCCTTCCTACCTTCAAGCAACTCTGGCAGCTCTATGTACACTACAGGAGTCGTACCAACAAACGTACAGAATCTGTACAGATTCCATTCATGAACATTTACCGCGGCGGAGATCCGAAAAGGGAGATAGTAAGCATGCGTGTAGACATGGCAGAGTTTTATCACAGCGCCACCCAGCTGCCTGGCATGCATATCCAATCGAATTCCACACACTATAGAGTCACCGTATATACGCAGATTTCCTTCAAAACCGCTCGTCTAAACGTGAAATGACAAGACGCCACTTTTGCGTTTTCTGTTAGGATGGTCCTCGTATAAACGGCCCCACAAGCAGGTGTGTCAGATCTGCCTAAACAGTCCAGATTAGGAGGAGGGGCCATAGGGCCATAGCCACACCCAACCAGCACAGCCCACCTGCACAGAGGGAGATGGGACAGGAGCAGCTGCAAAGGCCCTGGGGCTGTCACAGAAGTCAGTCTCTGGATTTAGCCAAAATAAAGATGAAGTGGTTCAATCTGAGAAGACGAGACTCAGAGTTTTTATTTCTGCCACTAGATGGAGACGGATCACTGCTGCATGAGGCAGGAATGAAACCCAGAGAAACAACACAAAGATATGAGTGCAGATTGGACACCTCATCCTGACAGAGATTCTGCTACAATCTTTATTTTCTTCTCCAGAATTTATTTTCAGATCCACTTTTTTTTACAAGTCAGGACTCTGGGATTCAATCTAGGGAAAGTCATGTTGTTGATCCACCACTAGATGGCAGCAGAGACTCACACACAAATCTCTGTCCCAAACCGCTCAAATGTTTTCTGTTTGCGGACAATACGACTTTATTTTCTGGTGGGGATGATTGAACACAGGTGTTGAATGTGGTTCAACAAGAATTTAAAGCAATAAAAACATGGTTTGATGTAAATAAATTATGGTTGAATCTTGAAAAAACAAACTTCCTGATATCTAGTAACAGAGGGAGAGACACTGGTGCTTTATTTATTATAGATGGTACTGAAATCAGTAGAGTAACGGAAACCAAGCTTCTGGGTGTCATTCTGGATGGAAATTTGTGTTGGAAATCACATATCCAGTATACAAAGGCAGAAATATAGAAAACAATAGCTATGTTACACAAAGTAAAGGATTCACTGCATAACAAAGCATTGTACATTTTATACAACACCATGATTGTTCCACATCTGACCTACTGCATTGAAGTATGGGGAAACGCCTGCAAAACATATACTCAGTCAGTTTTCATTTTACAGAAAAGAGCCATAAGAATAATCAGTCGAAAACGATACAGAGATCCTACTAATCCATTATTCCTTCAGTTAAAATTACTGAAATTTCAAGAATTAGTAGATTACAGTATTCTGCAAATTATGCTGAAAGCTCACACAAATACACTGCCAGTTAACATCCAGAAAAGATTTGGAGAAAGAGAAAGCAAGTATGACTTAAAAGGAAAAGAGATCTTTAAAAAACCAAGGTTTAGGACTAAAATGATGGAACATTGTGTGTCTGTAAAAGGAATCAGTTTATGGAACAATCTGAAGAAAGAAATCAAAGAATCCAAGTCAAACACCACATTTAAAAGATTAATTAAAGCCAGTATGTTAAAGAAATAAAATGAAATATTTTAGTTACATTTGATTGTCATTTGATTGTCATTTTTTGTGAATAGACTGAATTGTAACTGGAGAACCAAAATAGTATGTGACTGTTTTCTTTGTTGTTGTTTTTAAGTTCACTCTTTGTAATTGATTTCTGGGGATAAAGACAAAATAAGACTTGTCTTCTTTCTGCTCCCTTTCATTCCAGTTTGGAGAATGTTTGCAGTTACATAATTTATTTATTTATTTATTTTTACAAATGAATGAAATAAAGAATAAATGAAATGAAATATCAGAGGGAAACGTTCACATGTGTCTTATTGTGAGTGTTCTGTGGTGTTAACAGTTTCTTTGTGTTTCTTTGTGTCAGAGTTTCCAGGAGACGTTCCGCAGAAGAACCCAGTCAGTGATCAGAACGGCTGATATGTGTTCGTCTCTGTGCTCCCATCGCTCATGAAAAGCTCAAAGCTTACCTTCATGTTTTATTGTCCTTTCACACAATAATTCCTGGAAAGAATCAATATTTAACTGTCACTTTTTAACCAGTTTACTGTTCCTTCAGAGATTTTCACTGTTTTGATCAATTACAGTAAAATCAAATGAAAAAAAGAATTATTTTACATGTTAACAGTAAAAAACAAATTTACAAAACAGGTCAGAACTGTCAAACTCATTCAGGTCAAAAATCAGTATTTTTATCAAAGGTAATTGTTTTTTTTAGGTCATTAACAGCACATGGTATCAATGAACTAAAGTAATATTCATCCATGAGGACCAGCTGGACCAGAGATAGTCTCTGATTTCACTTTCTCTGTCTGACCTCTGCAGCCTTCATTTCTTTCACCATTTACTGTCTTAGTTTGTCTCATTTTTACCATTCTATGTCTCCTTCATGCCATTTTATGTCCTGAGTCTTTCTATTTCTAACATTTCCAGTCTTCTTTTCTGCAGTTTTGGACTCAGTTTGTTCCATATTTACCATTTTGTGTCACAATTTGTCTCATTTTTTCATGTTGTGTCTTCATTTGTCGAATTTTTGATCATTTTATGTCTTAATTTCTGTCATTTTTGTCATGTTGTGTCTCAATTTGTCTCATTTTTACCATTTTGTGTCTTAATTTGTCTCATTTGTACCATTTTGTATCTCCATTTGTCCAATTTTTAATCATATTGTGTCTTCATTTTTCTCTCTTTTTTTAACCATTCCATGTCTCCTTTTTCCCCGTCCATGGTACCAGGCTCCATATGGGGCAGTCCTCTCCCCCGCCCTTCCTGACATTAATCAGGTGCAGCTGGGGCAGGAGGCAGCAGGTGTTCTGCGTCTGCAATCAGCTGATCTGGAGCCAGCAGGTGGGAGTGGTTCAGCCAATCGCTCCTCAGAGCAGAAAAGCAGACCTCAGTCTTCACTCTGCTGGACCGAGAACAAAGCAACAGTTAGTTCTGCTCCTGGTGTTTTTACATTAGTGATGGTGAAATCGAAGCTTCATGAAGCAGTGAACCACTTTGACACATCTGCTTCAAGAATGACACATTGCTCGAAGCATTTGACACAACCAGGAGAGTGACATCTGCTGGTCCTGTGTCAGAACTGCATCTAAGCTGAAAAAACTGAAAAAGCCTCAGGACTGCTTGTCTCACACTGCTTTGTACTTGCAATAAATGTTTTAAAACGTTATATATGTATGTTTGTGTGCATATGTGTATAGTGTGTTTCTATGAATGAATGTGTGTTGTGTATGAGTGAATCTATGCATATGTATCTGTGTGTTATTTAATGTATGAAATGCAACTAGATATATCTAAACTAAATTCTAACTAAATGTATACTCTCCCTAACTTCTCTCAAAATGACAAATGGCAAATGCACTAGCGTAATCTCCTCCTCTCAAAAACCCACACTTTGAGGAGTGAATCAGACCCCTTTGCCTTTTAAGACCTGGACCAGAGCCTTAGAGATAGTAAGAGTTGCGACACTCCCATAGGGTGCCGTTGTACGCTTTCTTTCGGTCTACTTCCGGGTTGTGGAGGCTTGTTTAGTTCCAAGCACCGCTTCAACAGTGATAGCCACCGTTCATTTGCACTGCAGGTCGTTGAGTATATGTGGAGGTAAGTTGATGAAATGCCTACCTCTTTTGAATTGTCAACTGCCTATATTTTATCAGAGGCTCTTTATGATGCATATGCTGAGCTTTATTTGTATTTGCGCAGCGTAATTATATATATTTTTTTATCTTGGTAGACGACCGAATTTCTGCTACTTTTTTTAGCTCGACTCTGCTGTTAGCTGTGAAGTTATCTCCAGGGATATATTGACGGATTAATTGTTGATGAGTCGCTACCTCTTTTTAATTTTAACGTCTTTATATTGTATCAGAAGCCCTTTGTGGTGCATACATTTATCTGTATTTGTGAATATTGGCAGATGACCGACTTTCAGGCATTGCCATGTGCTTGTTAGCTGTTCTTTGAAAGCTACCTAGCTACATCGCTACCTCTTTTTAATTGCCAAGACTACGTCCTTTATATGAGACCCTTTATAATGCATAAACTTATACTTGTAAGTATTTAACAAATATATTTATTAATATCTATCGTATCTATCCACCAGTATCCCGAGAGCCCTCACTGAAGACACGAAGACCCTCATTGTTTCTCCCATTGTCAATAAAACATACTATTTCATTCATCAAAGCATAATGAGTTGTTATTCTTGAATATATATTTTGTGTATGTCTTAAAATGGTTATAGTGAGTCAACTCCTGCCTCATCAGAAGTGGCTGGACACTATCTGCTGAATGGACTGTTGTTACTCTGCTTTTCAATAACTCCCAGACTACGGGTAAGTGAATCAGAGAAATATAGACATTGTCTGGAAATACAATAATCCAGCTGGGCAAAAATTAACATCTTCAATCATCTTACATTTCTGTGTAAAAGTCGATTTTCCATGCTAACACGAATGTGGAACATTCCCTCCAAAACCCCAAAAGTGTCTTTAATATGTCACCTTACGGCTCAAAATGTAAAACTGACATTTACATACATACTCCAATGAATTAATAATCAAACAAGTACTTGGAGGTGTGATTTTATTCCTTTTTTACCGTGAAGTCGCCGCTCTCAGTCCCATAGAAGGAAATGACAGCGCTGCCTGTTTGGAACTATTCAGGCTTACATGAACCACGTGACCGCCCCGCTGCGAGAGCATGAGTGTCGCAACTCTTACTATCTCTGAGGCTCTGACCTGGACAAATTGAAATGTCCAACCCCTTCAAAGTTCGCGCGAAGCACCGCGACACGCGATGTGATGTAACGAGGCCTCGTTCTCGATAGTCACGTGATTGTGGGCGTGCTGAAGCAGGGATCGAAACACCGTCTCGGAACAATTCTGCTTCAAAAGCTCGGCACTGTGTCGAGCAAACTGGCTCGGGCGTTACATCACTAGCAACCTCTCATCTAAAGGTGCAGCAGCTGATCTTTGCCCTTTGTGTCTCAGAGTGACGGCAGCCTGCAGACACAGAGGAGGATTTTCTCTCAGACCTGGTCCACACAGCAGAGAGCTGCAGAGGAAGAAGCTGAGTGAGTGGAACTTTGGTTCTCTTTGATTCAGACACAAAATGATTCAAGGCGGAGAAAATTCTTGTTGAGGTAACAAAAGAATTCAATTCAATTCAATTTTATTTATATAGCGTCAATTACAGTCAACTCGTCTCAAGACGCTTTACAGAACCCAAATGCCTGACCCCCAGAGCAAGCCCAAAGGCGACAGTGGCAAGGAAAAACACCCTTTTAACAGGGAAGAAACCTCGAGCAGAACCCGGCTCTATATAGGGGGGACCCATCTGCCTGCTGGCCGGGCGGGTTGAGAAGGACAGAAGAGGGCAAGGGGGAGGGATGGGAGAAGAGGGAGGGGTGGGAAAGCAAGGAAAACACAACACACATTTGGATACATGCATGACAGGATATGTGACACAGACAAAGTATAAGCTAACATTGAAAACTGACTCATAATTTACTCTTATGATGTACGGCTCTGACATTAAACATACTCCATATATAGCTAGCAGTAAAATTCAAACAGTATGTAAGTTAGCATAACAGTATAGTGAAGGCAATGCAGAGTTGACTGGTGGAAAAAGGGAGTTGGAAGCAGAAGGCTGGAGGAAGGTCAGCGGCAGCATCCCACAGTGGACATGGTGGAGACTGGACCAGCTGGTGGAACATCAACCGCAGATCTGAAACATCCAGCTCTGGGACCAGGGACCCTCGGAGAAATAGCACAGGGGCAAACAGAGTGAATGTACTGCAATAACGGTATACATATTAAATGTAAAGGTAGATAGAGAAGGGCTCAGTGCGTCAAGAAAAGTCCCCCAGCAGCCTAGGCCTATAGCTAAGTCTTTCATAAGAACACGACAGTAAAGTTCCTCCATGAGCTCAGATCCTGCTTGGCAGTCCAGACCTCGGAGCTGTTCATGCTTCAGCTTCTGACATCAAGTCTCATGGAAATCAGCATCAGTTTGCTGCTGCTGCATAGAAATCAGCTGATCACAAGAGTCCGTCTAAAAGGACAGAAACAGACTGAAAACACTGATAAAGAGTCAAAGAGAGCAGAAAGAAATCCAAGAGAACAGCTTTGATTACTGTCAGGAGAAATGTGGGGAGAAGAATCCTCACAGAAGTTTGTGTTTGGTTGAAAAGTTGAAGAATGAAAAGTATGTGGAGTCCATGAGAGACATTTAGTGCAGTAATGAGCTGTTTAGTAGCAGTCAGTGTTTGGTCTGGACTCTGAACAGGCACAGTATAAAAGTATAAAACCTGATATGAGGCTCTGATCCTGGACCAGATAGAAAATCATTCACCTGAAGGACATTCTGATACACGCAGAGTGCGCGTCCCCTCCCGCACGCAGAGTACGTCCATACTGCAAAAATTAACTGTCTAACTTAGACTTATAATCTTATATCTAGCCAAAAAAAGTTTGATCTTGTTTTGAGAATAATTTACTCTGCAAGAGCAGAATTTGTCAGATTATTAATCTTGTTTGAAGATTATTTGTCTTGTATTTCTTCCTTAGTATGTAAATCCTAAAATTAGTTCTTTTACTGCAGAATAAGATAAATGACTGTCAGAGACTGTTTGATGCCACAGTTGATCTTTCAGACCATTTTTAGCTGTAAAAACTTGTTTCCAGATCTGCTAGTAAACTTTATTAGAATTCTTCCAAACACTGATGTTGGACCAACATCAACACATTTATTTCCAGAGCTGTACTAAAGAGTAACATCACATCTGCATCTATTCATTATTACAACACAGACAGGAACAGAACACATGTTATCACCACATCTTCATCCTGGTTCTTCAGGTCAGTTTCCATCCAGGTTCTGTTTAGTCTGAACATAAACTCTGCTGTTAAACTGACTGGGTAGTACCATGTTTGATCATGAGCTTTCAGCATCATTCTCAGCTCAGTGTCCTGGACAGGATTAGTTCCTGAAACTTCAACCTACAGTCTCAGAAAGCTGCAAATGTAGAATGTGACACACATTTTATGTATGTTGAAATGATTCAAGCAGTTCTTTATACTTTGAGAAGCAACAAGTAATCTTTGCTAGCACTGTATGTAGAAATCAATATTTGAGAGTAATTCTACTAAATGTTCCTGTCAGAGCTGATTCTGGTCACATGTTGATCTGATCATACATACAGTCCTGGTTGTGGTTTCAGGAGTCAGTCAGGATGTAGAATCTTCATATATCTGTAGACGTTGTTGGGTTTATGGGTGCCCAGATAGCTCAGCTGGTTGAGTGAGCACCCAAGTTTTTGGATTTAGTTTTAATCTGGATTTAGGTTTATTTCGAGATAAACCAACTTCTATCAAGACACAGTGTAATTATAGTGCACTAGTACTGAGTAATCTTTACTTAAATTAGTCGTCTTTTTCCTGTTTTTCAACCTTGATTTGCTAGAAATAAACATATCAGTACACACAGAGTGCATGTATATCAGGACACACAGAGTACATGTGTATCAGTACTCTAACTCTCCTTCTCATTCAGTGCTTTTTATTTATTTGTCTTATTTTCTACATTGTAGATTAATCCTGAATATGAACACTTTTCTGTTTCCAACATGGTTCCATTTGTGTTCTTTTATAGTTTGGATGTGTTCAGTGTTCATCTACAAGGTCCAAACTGTTGACTGCTAATGGATCTGCAGAGTACATGAATAATGACAGTATTTTCATGACATTTTAACACATGCATACAGTTTGTGTGTATATTTATTCTGCAGTATAATAGTACAGTATTTTGAATACTTGTGCTCTGCATGTAGTAATACTATTACATCATTACATAGTATTGTTACCCGTGTGTAATGGTATTGTACACATTAATGTCCTTTATTTCCTCTATTTTATTTTCTCCGTGATGTCCCGACCACTTCATGGTGTTTTTGGTCCGTTTCAGGCGATCGCTGCCCCACCCCCCACCACCCACCACCCACCACCCCCACCACACACCACCCACCACCCCCACCACACCAGCTTTTACACAATCAGCTGATCAATGATCACATCTATGCCAAGGAGATTTGTTGCACTGGGAGGAAAATGGTCCCACCAGATCCTGACTGGTTTTCTGACCCCCCCAGTACAGTTAAAGTGCACATTTCAGAGAGTCCTTTTATTGTGGTCAGCCTGAGGAACACCTGAACAATAATCCTGCTGTCTGATCAGCATCTGAATGAAATTTATGTGGAGTCCATGAGAGATATTTGGTGCAGTAATGAGCTGTTTGGTCTGGACTCTGAACAGACTCAGTATAAAAGTATAAAACCTGATATGAGGCTCTGATCCTGGACCAGATAGAAAATCATTCACCTGAAGGACAATATTTTGGCAGATATTGTTCAGAAAACAAATTGAGTCGACAAACGCTATCAGAAATCAGGATGAAATATTACTGAGGATCCAAAGAATTGAGCTGAAATCAGAGGAGAATAGAAAAGTCAGAAGTCAAAGTGGTGAAGATCCTGAGGAAGTAAATGAATATTACACACGATACTGAAGCTGCACACATTTCCAATAATCCTGATCCTATTGTTGATCTTTTAGTGTCCAGTTGTTTCTTCTATCAAATGAATGTGTTGTTTAGATTTATTCTTCTGGCTGTCAGAAAGTTTGATGCTTTCAGCTGTTAAACAGAGAAACATCATTCAAAGCTCTCAGTAGACAGACTGTCAGATTGTTCAGAAGCTACAAGTCAGTGGGAACAACTTCAAGCATTTCTGTTATTGAAGCTTTTGTTTTTAGACTTTTATATATCGAGCAAAAATCGTTCCAACACAAAATCCAGGGAGGTCAGATATGAGTATCGTCTGACACTAATGGAAGTCAGTTCTTGTTTTTTCTGCAATAAAGGTTTACTCCTAATTCAAACTGCCACACCTGTTTCCTTAGAAGAAAAGGCAGAGTGGTAAATCTCTCCTATCCACTCAGCTCTGAGTCTGCCATACCAGTTACTGTTTAAATGTGTCTCTTGTAAAAGCAGAATATCTGAGGTCAGAGTCTGAAGGTGGACAAAGCCTTGCCTCTTTTCACCGGCTTGTTTAAGCCACGCAAGTCCCAGCTGGAAAATGGTTCTTTCTTCCCCTGGTGCTGTCATTCATGGTGTCTTTCATGGTCAGTTCCAATCAGGTCTTCGTATTCCCCCATCCCACCACTGCTTCATACCCCAGCTCAGGTCAACCAAAACAACATGTAAACAAAGAAACAAACAAAGATACTCTAGACACTCCACAGCTAGAAAAGCAATGAAAAAAGAGTGATAAAGATGACTTCCCCACACCTACTGATGGCCTGTTGTAAACCTCTAAATTAGATCATTAGCTCTGGAACTCAATGATAAAGACCTTTAAATGGTTTGTTAAAAATGGAACCAACAATCAAGCTAAAGATCAGAGGAACATACGGGTATGGATGCACATTTGTGAACATGTGGAGACATGAGCATCGACCTCAATCAGCACCTCATCACTGGGACCTGGAGAACTCAGAGGAAAACTCAAATGTATTCCCTCAGTCTGAATATCTTCTCTCACAGATAGATCCTTCTATGTGCAGTTGGGGCAGTTTTCCTCCTCAGTGGCTCCTCTGACCTGCGAGGTCCCCCAGGGGTCAGTTCTGGGCCCTCGACTGTTCTCCCTTTATATGCTATGCCTGGGGTCGATATTTAAGCAGCATGATATTCCTTTTCACTGCTTCACTGACATGCAGGTCTACCTGCCATTAAAGGTCCCTTCTATGGAATGCCTTCCTGCTTTGTTCAATTGCATGAGGGATATAAAAACATGGATGGACTTAAATTTCTCAAGATTAAATGAAAAAGAAACTCAGATTTTCCTGTTTGGTCGCCCTGACCTGGTCCAGGTCCTTACCAGCTCCACTGGCCCACTAGCACCTTATATATTGTGGTGCACAAAAGTGCACCACAATATATGCACATAAGTGCATATATGAGAAATGGTGATATTGTGTATGTGGAAAAAGTTTTAGATCTTTGAGTTCATCTCATAAAAAATGGGAGCAAAAACAAAAGTGTTGCATTTATATTTTTGTTGAGTGTAGAAAAAGTTATCCATGCCTTTTCCTTACATCATGCTTGGACTATTGTAACTCCCTGTAATTGGCATTGACCAGTCAGAACTCAATCATCTGCAGCTTGTTCAGAATGCAGCAGCTTGTCTCCTAACTAGGACAAAGAAACACACAGCATTGGTGCTTTCCTCACTTCACTGGCTTCCGCTTAGGTTCAGGATTGATTTTAAGATTCTTTTATTTGTTTTTAAGTCTCTGAATGGACTGGCCCCAGAATATCTGTCTGACCTTGTTGAGGGGCATCAACCCTCCAGAGCCCTGAGATCAACTGACCAGATGCTCCTGGACGTTCCTCCATCTCTCATGAAAACCAGAGGAGATGCAGCCCTTGCAGATGTGGCTCCACGTTGTGGATCGTCGTCCATCTCTGTGTGGTCTGAGAATAGCCTCTCCATTTTTATAACTTGTCTTAAGACCCACTTGTTCACCCTGGCCTGTGGTTGAAAAGAGTCACCTTTAATGGACCTTCTATCTATTTTATTTTACTGTTTTATTGCATTGCTTTTATTGGTCTGGAATTGCGATGACTTATTTTACTGTAAAGCACTTTGATTGGCCATAGACCTTTAAAAGTGCTAAATAAATACACCTGACATTGGACATCGTTTCTCTATATTCCACTTTATATTGTGTATGTGTGCATCTTCTCGCGTCATTCTGGAGATCTTTAGAGCAGATTTACATGCATTTAGCCTTTTAATCAAATAAAAGTTATCGGAGCTGTCGCCAACATGTCTTACTCCTCCATCGCTCAACAGTGCCCCCATCATGTCACTGACTGATAACCTGCAATGCTGGACAGTAGATGAAATAATGTGAGAGTCTGAAGCCAGACATGATGGACAAATTCAGAGACAGCAGCCTGGAAAGAGACGAACAGACTCCTGATCAGCTCCTTCATCAACATGTGAATGTGTAGAAATAAAGGCCAGAGTGAGGCTGTGGTCAGAGAGGAGGAGCTTTCTTAGTCCTCAGCTGTTTCCAGGAAGCTGCTGCAGCTTCATCATGTCTCATATTAATGTCATCTAAAGGTGCAGCCGCTGATCTTTGCTCTTTGTGTCTCAGAGTGACGGCAGCCTGCAGACACAGAGGAGGATTTTCTCTCAGACCTGGTCCACGCAGCAGAGAGCTGCAGAGGAAGAAGCTGAGTGAGTGGAACTTTGGTTCTCTTTGATTCAGACACAAAAGACAGAATAGAAATCAGCTGATCGCAAGTGTCCGTCTGAAAGGACAGAAACAGACTGAACACACTGATAAAGAGTCAAATAGAGCAGAAAGAAATCCAAGAGAACAGCTTTGATTACTGTCAGGAGAAATGTGGTGAGAAGAATCCTCACAGAAGTTTGTGTTTGGTTGAAAAGTTGAAGAATGAAAAGTATGTGGAGTCCATGAGAGACATTTAGTGCAGTAATGATCTGTTTAGTAGCAGTCAGGGTTTGGTCTGGACTCTGAACAGGCTCAGTATAAAACTATAAAACCTGATATGAGGCTCTTATCCTGGACCAGATAGAAAATCATTAACCTGAAGGACATTCTGGTGACAGATATTGTTGAGAAAACAAAATGAGTGGACAGTAAAGTTGAAGTTCCTCCATAAACTCAGATCCTTCTTGGTAGTCCAGACCTCAGAGCTGATTCATGGTTCAGCCTCCATTTTACTCTAAACAAAAATAGAAACTCAACACTTTTGTTTCTGCTCCCATTTTTCTCAAACTTCTTCTATGAACACTAAAGGTCTGTTTCTCTCCAATATTGTCCACAGATGTGTCTAAATGTGTGTCTATAGACCCTTTAATGACCCACGTCACGAATGACGTCACAGCTTTAGCTGGAGGCAAAAGAGGAGCCCGCAGCCGTGACCGAAAGGCGAAAGACTGAGGGACTAGGCTCTATCAACTTTTCTAAAATGTCGTCCTGCTGTGTTTTTGGATGCCATAATAGGAGGAATGACATTGGCGAACGCAAATTAAAGTTTTATAGGATTCCACCGAACACTCGTGCTCAGAGGGAATGAAGTTGTGGTTAAATGCACTGAGGACTGCAGTCAATTCCAGCCATTTTCAGTACAAAAAATCGCTAATATTCTATTTGTAAATTAAAAAATATTGAATTCAATTCAATTCAGTTCAGCTTTATTCCAGACACTGGGTCCAAATACACACACCATAAGAACAAGGACACAACAAGACACAGAAAAAAATACAATCAAAAACAATAACCCGTTAAATATGACGAGAAATACAGGGACGCGCATAGCGAGGTGCATTTCCTTGAAAACGACCGATTCGTGGATTATATACCGACTTCAAGACATGTTTTGGACAAAATAGTTTACTGGCTTGTGTCGTCTGGATGTCCAAGGTTGGATTATGGCCGTTTTTTTGTGGAATATTTTCATCTGTGTGTAATAATGAACCCGGAAATGTGAGTCGCGCTGTGTATGTTGAAGCCGTGTACAGAGAAAGGATGGATGGATATTCGTTGTTTGTCGGACAAATGTGTTTATATTACCCGCTGTGGTAATCACATCTGAAAGTGGTTTATACCGGTGGATTCATGAGAATCTAAGCTTTCCATCGGCGTATTGTGTTTATATAATCGCGTTTGCAGCCTTCGGACATTCTTTAAATTCCTGTGCAAATTAGTAAGTGTACCGCCGGTGGTACACTGAAGTTTAACGGGTTAAAAATGCTCGAGTTTGCAGCGCAAGCTCCCAGCGCAAACTATATACTCCCAGTCCCGCTTGTCTTGTCGCTCCGCTTTTGCCTCCAGCATAAGCCCCGCCCACAAAAAACGTCACAATGTTTGTAAACAAATAAAGGGTCTATGAGAACTTCTCCTCTGTCCAGATAATCCATCCTCCTCACAGCTGTGGCAGATCTAGATGATGATCAGACAGCAGGATTATTGCTCAGGTGTGTCTCAGGCTGGCCTCCATAAAATAACATTTCCTGTGTGATGTTTTGGTCCAGAGGTTCTCTAAAGGGTTAAAGAGGGCAGGACTAAGTAGCAGCCCTGTCTGCATCCTCTTTGCAGGGCTCTAGAGTTGGACAGATTCCTCTTTATTTAGATCCTGGTGGTGGGAGATGAGTGCATTGTTTTAATGCGTTGTATAAATTTACTAGTGAACTCAAATCCAGCCGTTACATGGTAGAGAAATTCCAGTCAACAGAGTGGAATGCCTTCTGAGCATCTGAGCTGAGAGGATTTCTCTCTTTCTGCCTTTGTTTCTAGAGTCAGTGATGTGGAGGCTTTACCAATATCATGCTGTGTCTGTTTGCTATAAACCCAGTTTGATCCTCATCTATCAGAAAAGGCGGATTTTTTCAACCTCTCAGACGGAATTGATGCATATAGTTTATAATGGATGTTGAAAACACTGATTGGCCGATGTGAGTTACACTCCAGCTGATCTTTTCCTTCTTTTAGTCTTCCAGAGATGAATCAAGAATTTTGTCACTGTGTTTTCACACAGCAAAATTATGATTGGTGACCATAGATAAAAAAGTAGAAAAAGGCACACTATATTCAAATAAAATTTAAAGAAAATGCTGAAAAGATATAAATATGTAAACAGTCTTAGTGCACATGAGCAGTAGGATGGGTGTAAAGTGCAGTCCAGTGCAAGATTCAGTTCTTTATTGCACATAGTGAGTCTGTTGTGTGTAGGGGGGAAATGGATGGACAGCTCTGGGGTAGAAACTGTTTTTCAGTCTGGAGGTCATAGCTTTTATGCTCCTGTACTGTTTCCCCGAGGGAAGTGGAACAAACAGTCCATTTCCTGGGTGGGTGGGGCCGGCAGCGATACGTCGGGCCTTCCTCTGGACCCACCTCATCTATACTGAGTCCAGTATATCCCCCGTGCTGATTTCACCACCCGGGATAAGTTCTTTCTGTCCTGAGCTGTGCAGCCCCCATACCACAGTGTTGCACCAAGACAGAGGATGCTTTCCATTGTGGTTCTGTAGAAGTTTACCAGGAGCTGAGGGGAGAGACCAGCACGTTTCAGCTTCCTAAGGAAGAAGAGTCTTTGTTGAGCCTTCTTCAGGGACCAGGTCAGGTCAGATGTAATATGGACGCCTGGAACTTGATGTTATGAACACGCTCCACCACTTCAGCATCAGTTTTTCCGGGCTCACCGTATTAAAAGCTGAACTGAAGTCCACAAACAGCATCCTTACATAGGTGTTAGGAAGCTGCAGGTGGGTCAGGGCTGTGCGAAGTGCCATGGAGACTGCATCCTCTGTTGATCTGTTCTCCCTGTAGGCGAACTGGTATTTATCCAGACCAGCAGGGATGATGTCCTTGATGTGCTTTAGGACGATCCTCTCAAAGCACTTCATAATCACCGGAGTCAGAGCAACAGGGCGGTAATCGTACAGGCAGGTGATTTATTTATTTTTTTTAGGCACAAGCACAATGATGGAGGTTTTGAGGCTAACAGGGACTGTGGCAAGCTGCAGGGACAGGTTGAAAATGTCCACAAAGACTTCTGCTAGTTGGTTGGCACACAATTTCAGAGTGCGACCCGACACCCTGTCTGGTCCCTCAGCTTTGTTGGTGTTGATTCTCTTCATGGAAGAGTGCACTTGGTGCAGCTGCAGGACCAGAGACTGATGCTGTACCTCCAGTCGGGGTAGATGAACACTCTCTCTGCTTCCAAGTGTGTCAAAACGAGTACAGAATGTTTTCAGAGTATCAGGGAGAGTGGAATCATGGCTAACCAGCTGATCACTGCGCTTATAGTCTGTTATGGTCTTAATGCCTCTCTACATACTTTGTGGGTTTTTATTAGCAAAATGCTCCTCAATGTGCTGTTTATACCTGCACTTTGCAGCTGAATGCCCTTTTTCAGTTTCAGTCGCCTGACCTGCAGGCGCCATCACGGGCTTTGAGTAGGGGCTTCACTGTGCTATCCAGCCATGGTTTTTGGTTTGCGAAAACCTTGATGGTCTTTGCAGGTAGGACAGCATCAGTACAGAACTTCAGATACGACAGAACTGATGATGTGTATCCATCTAGATCTGTGCCCTCCTTGAACACTCCCCCGTCAGTGCACACAAAGCAGTCCTGTAATGCTGAGGACGCCTCATCGGTCCATGCCTGTATGGATGAAAGCCTTCTTCCTTGAGGGAGGGGAAGCCTCCTGTTAGAACAGGATTAAAACAGGTTTGAAGCAATAGGACCAAAGGTTCTCTCATCAGTTTGTAGCATTCTGGTAGGAATCCATCAGAACCTGGTGATTTACTGGCAATGAGGCCGGATATTATTTATCTATATCCTGGTTAGGAATCTCCCAGCTAAGTTTTTCATTCTACTAGTCCATGAGAGACATTTAGTGCAGTAATGAGCTGTTTAGTAGCAGTCAGTGTTTGGTCTGGGTTAGGGTTAGGATCAGACCAGAGTCCAGGATCCACTCTGATCCTGGACTCCGGTCTGACTCTGATCCTGGACTCCGGTCTGACTCTGGTCCTGGACTCCGGTCTGAGTCTGATTCTGGACTTGTTCTGTGAAGGATCAGTGTTCATGTTTCTTTGGAGCCTCTGTTGGTCAAAGTGCAATAATGTGGGATCATCTTTGTGTTGTGGTCCAGTGACTGCAGAGTGACTTCCATGAGTAATATTTAAAAGACAGCAGTGAGCGCCCCCTGCTGGTTCCCCTCAGTGTTGCTGTCAGTGATCCTGTAGGATTAACTGCAGTTCTGCTGCTCCACCTGCAGTGCAGCTTTTATTCATAGACTGTACATAAAGATGGACGTAGCATCTGGCTCCAAAATTGAAGCCCACCCGGAAGTGTCAAAAACTTGCAATGTCATGCCGTCCGCTAGGGTTGGCTCCAAAGATCTTTTTCTCCATAGACCCCAATTCATTTTTGGAAAAAGTAAAATTTGATAGACTGATTTTCTGCAGCTCAGGATTTTCCCCCCGTTAGTTTTCATGGTCAAAATGAGAGATCAGGTGGCCGATCTTAAAATAAATCAATACTAAATTTTAAATAAATCGTTAAAGTTGGCAGAGCCAGGGGGCGTGGCTATACTTGTTTGACAGTCCCATTGACTGGTCCTGCCCCGAGTTGCTCTCCGGTCCAGCCTGTTTGATGACGTCACTGGCTCCAAAAAATCCAAAATGGCGACCAGGAAGTAGCAAAATCCGGGCTTCATTTTCTCGGCGTTGAAACCAGTGGGTGATGTCACGGTTAGTTCACGCCTGCTTTTATTCCAGTTCATTGTCAGATCCCATTTTAATGAGCTTCCTCCTCATTAAAGACATTCAGCTGTATTTAATGTTCCACCTCGACAGAGGGGCTGTGCTGGAGTTTGTTCATACACTTGTCAAAAAGCTAACTTTCTAATAAGCTAGTTTTCTGTAGTTTTGGCCTCAGGTTGTCTCATTTTTACCATTTTGTGTTGGCTTTGTGTCATTTTATGTCATTCGTCCAGTTTTTATAGTTCTGTGTTGATTGCTCATTTTTATCATTTATGTCTTAATTTGTTTAATTATTTTTTTACCATTCTATGTCTGATTTTGTCTCATTTTTATCATTTAATGTTTCCATTTGTCAAGTTTTTACCATTCTATGACTATTCTCCGACTATTCTATGTTTCCTTTGTCACTTTATGTCTCAATTCTTTTAAAGACCCACCGAGGAAGATTTTAGCGGAAATGTAGCATTGCTTCGGCAACGCTACATTTCCCGTGAGCCTCGGCGCGCACTGTCGCAAACCGTCGTAAACGAGCGAGCGACAACAACGTGTGTAAATGACTCCGCGGTCTAATGTTGTACACACGTGGACAAAATTGTTGGTACCCCTCAGTTAAAGAAGGAAAAACCCACAATTCTCACTGAAATCACTTGAAACTCACAAAAGTAACAATAAATAAAAATTTATTGAAAATTAAATAATCAAAAACAGCCATTACTTTTGAATTGTTGATTAACATAATTATTTAAAAAAACAAACTAATGAAACAGGCCTGGACAAAAATGATGGTACCTCTATAAAAGATTGAAAACTATTTGACCAGAGTGACATGATTAACTCAGGTGTGTCATTTAATTGACATCACAGGTGTTTCCAAACTCATAATCAGTCAGTCTGCCTATTTAAAGGGAGACAAGTAGTCACCCTGCTGTTTGGTGAAAAGGTGTGTACCACACTGAACATGGACAACAGAAAGCGAAGGAGAGAATTGTCCCAGGACATCCGAAAAAAAATTATAGACAAACATCTTAAAGGTAAAGGCGATAAGACCATCTCTAAACAGCTTGAAGTTCCTGTGACAACAGTGGCTCATATTATTCAGAAGTTCAAGACCCACGGGACAGTAGCCAACCTCCCTGGACGTGGCCGCAAGAGGAAAATTGATGACAAATTGAAGAGACGGATCGTTGGAATTGTATCCAAAGAGCCCAGAGCAACCTCCAAAGAAATTAAAGGTGAACTCCAAGGCCAAGGTACATCAGTGTCAGATCGCACCATTCGTCGTTGTTTGAGCCAAAGTGGACTTCATGGGAGACGACCAAGGAGGACACCACTGCTGAAAAAAATCTCATAAAAAAGCCAGACTGGAATTTGCAAAAATGCATGTTGACAAGCCACAAAGCTTCTGGGAGAATGTCCTTTGGACAGATGAGACCAAACTGGAGCTTTTTGGTAAGGCACATCAACTCTATGTTCATAGACTCAAAAACCAAGCATACGAAGAAAAGAACACTGTCCCTACGGTGAAACATGGAGGAGGCTCAGTAATGTTTTGGGGCTGCTTTGCTGCATCTGGCACAGGGTGTCTTGAAAGTGTGCAAGGTACGATGAAATCTGAAGACTATCAAGGCATTCTGGAGAGAAATGTGCTGCCTAGTGTCAGAAAGCTTGGTCTCAGTCGCAGGTCATGGGTCTTCCAACAGGACAACGATCCAAAACACACAGCCAAAAACACCCAAGAATGGCTGAGAGAAAAGCGTTGGACTATTCTAAAGTGGCCTTCTATGAGCCCAGATCTGAATCCCATTGAACATATGTGGAAGGAGCTGAAACATGCCATTTGGAGAAGACACCCATCAAACCTGAGACAACTGGAGCTGTTTGCTCATGAGGAGTGGGCCAAAATACCTGTTGACAGCTGCAGAACGCTCATTGACAAATACAGAAATCGTTTAATTGCAGTGATTGCCTCAAAAGGTTGTGCAACAAAATATTAAGTTATGGGTACCATCATTTTTGTCCAGCCCTATTTCATTAGTTTGTTTTTTTAAAATAATTATGTTAATCAACAATTCAAAAGTGATGGCTGATTTTGATTATTTAATTTTCAATAAATTTTTATTTATTGTTACTTTTGTGAGTTTCAAGTGATTTCAGTGAGAATTGTGGGTTTTTCCTTCTTTAACTGAGGGGTACCAACAATTTTGTCCACGTGTGTAAAACCAAGTTGTCAAAGCTGCTCCGAGCTACGGTAGTTTCGAGCTAACGTTACATTAGCCAATACCCACACAGTGTTTTTGCCACAAAGTTAGTCAACTAAACCAGTCACAGTCAAACTAATCCCATAGTCTACTAACCACACATCGCAAGCAACACACACAAAAGACAAAAGAATTGTATCAAACTTACAAAGAGCTAAAGTTACGTACTTGTCTAGGAGAAGCACAGCCAGCTCGGCATCTGTTTTGATTCCTTTTTGCTCCCGGAATTCTCTCCACCTCTGAAATGCCTGTCCAAGATGAACTTTCCTTTTACTTCGTTGTTGATCTGACAACCTTTCTGCTTGCAGACTTTGCTCCATTCGCTTCCTTTTGCGCTCCATGTGTGCCGTCTTCTCAACCAACTCTCCACTCTGCTACTGCTAAAAATAACTAGCTCCGCTCTGCTACGCTCTGTCAGCGCACGCGCACCGTATTTGCTGTAAATCGCTCCATCTCTCACAGGAAATTCTAGACGAGTCGACAATACATTAATAAAAGAGAAATATTTACAAAACTAAAATGATTTATGAATCGAAAATGGGGGCATTATTAAGTGTAAATAACGAAGATTCATCCACATTAATATGAGACTTTGTTATGAGCATAAAAATCTTCCTCGGTGGGTCTTTAACTTCTTTCATTTTCAGCCCTTTTTTCTGTAGCTTTGATCTCAATTTTTCTCATTTTTACCATTTTATGTCTTAATTTATCTCATTTGTTATTTTGCCTCAGTTTTGTCTCATCTTATGCCCTAATTTGTCTAAATCCTGTCATTTTTTTTTGTATTGATGTCTCTCATTTTTGCCATTTTGCACCATAATTAGTCCCACTTTTGTAGTTTTGTGTCTTTATTTGTTTAGGTTTTTTTTAACCATTTTGTCTTTGTCACTTTTGCAATTCTTTGTCTCCTTTGTGTTGTTTTGTCTTAGGTTGTTGCTAAAGGTACGGACCCGTACCCGTAGCCTGTGGACTACGGATACGGCACTTACCATTTGCCAATCAGATACGTGAGATCTGGTCACGTGACTCCCGGTAGACGCTAGCGGTACGGACCGTAGCATTGGTACTACAGGTACGGACCCTAAATCTGACCCTAACACTAACCCTAACCTTAACCTTTGGTTACCTTTCAACAGTTTGCAGTGGTTAGCAGCTTCTTGACTCGCGAGACTCGCGTACTGGTCCGTATCTGTCTGGCAAATGGAAAGTGCCGTATCCGTAGCCCACAGGCTACGGGTACGGGTCCGTATCTGTAGACACTACCTTTGTCTTAATTCTTTCAATTTCTCTCATTTTCAGTCCTTGTAGTCCTGTAGTTTTTGGCTGAGTTTATCTCATTTTTACCATTTTGTGTCTAATTTCTGTCATTTTGTGTCTTAATTTGTCTCATTTTTGTGAATTTTGTCTTTATTTGTCTGAATTTTGTAGTTTGAATTTGTTCTTCTCATTTGGAGTCATAATTTATCTATTTACTGTCAGTTTTTGTTTTATATGTCTATTTTTTTTTGTCATTTTCAGCCTTATTTCTGTAAATTTGTGTCTCATTTTAATAGTTTGGTCTTAGTTTCGCAAATCGTTGTAGTTTTGTCTTAGTTTGTCTCATGTAGTAGTTTTCTCATGTAACGTAGTTTTCAAACATAAAACCTGCTGTGACTGGAGGTTTGAGGCTCAGAGATGAAACTTCAAATGACTCCTTAGTTTTCCTTCATATTATCAGAACTGATTCCATCTGCTTGTCCAATATTCCAGATCCTGAATCAGTGGTTAGAAATCAGAGTGAAAGTGGGTGGACGGTCAGTTTGTGGCTGCTGAAGGAAGCAGTGTGTTGATCAGAAGCTGCAGTTTGTGAATCTGCTGCTCCTTCAGTCAGGTTTGAATTAGACTCAGTCCATTTGTTGGTCTTGACCATGAAAAAGGTTGAATGTTGAAACAATCCGTCACATGAAATGAGTGGGAATCAGCAAAATGTGCTCTCATTGTGAAAGTCTGCCTGCTGCTTCCTCATTGGTGGAGTCCTGAATGGTTCCAGGAAACAGATCACCTGTCTGAGCATCCAGGAGTGGACTGGAAACTTTCTTCTTCTTCTTCAGCGCTTTGAATAAAGTGTAAGTTTGTTTGCTGCTTTAACTTCAGTAATGTTGCTGTTTGTTTCTGCTCTGTCATGTTTCTACATGTTCACTTCTTATTTCAACACAAACTGTGGATGACTGCTGTTTAAACACGGATCAATATGAATATTAACTTATTGATTGACTGCAATCAGTTAATATTTCTATGAGATTATTGATGGACTTCAGTCAGTTTGATGAGCTGCTGATGTTTCTTTGTTTTTTTGTTTTTCTGACTTTGGGTTTGTGGGTGAGTCTCTGCAGCTCCATGACTCCATCTGCTGGACTGATAGAAGTGCAGCAGCTGATCTTCTCCAGGAGGATCTGAGTGGATGAATGATGTTTGTTTCCTGTGCAGGTGAAGGTAGAAAGTGTGTGTGAGCTGCTGTGAGTTGAGCATCATGGATGAGTGTGAGGACAGAGAGGAGGGAGTCCCTCCCTCTCAAAGCTCTCTGTGTGGGGAACAAGAGAACCAGAGCAAAGCTCAGAGGTGAGACCACCATCTCTAACTGTCCAGGACTCTGCTGCATGTCAGAACTCAACATTGCATCACTGCTGCATCATTATTGACAGGAATCCACCTGGACCTGGACCTGCATCCAGCTGTGTGTCCTTCAAGAGTGACCGATCTAAAGATTATCCTATTAGATTTAAAGGAGAACCAGATCCTGCTGCAGAGGGGTAAGATGTTCAGAACAAGGTTTCAGAGCTGCTAGTTTGATAGCAGATTGGCTCCTCATCAAACAGAACAAATGTTTTGAAGAACCGATGGTAATCACGTGAACATTATCCACAGAGACATTAAAAACAGAACTAGTTGGATCACAGCAAGAACTCTGAGTTCACTAAAATATCAAGAAAGAGTTTTACTGGACAAAACTCCAGTTCTGTGATCAGATAAGCCATGTTAGCCTGCATGTTAGCCTGAATTTTAGCATGTATTTTAGTCTACATGTTAGCCTGTATACTTGCCTGCATGTTAACCTGTACGTTAGTTTGTACGTTAGTTTACATGTTAGCCGGTATGTTAGCCTACATGTTAGCCTATCTGTTAGCCTGCATGTTAACCTGTAGGTTAGTTTGTACGTTAGCCTGCCTGTTAGCCTACATGTTAGCCGGTATGTTAGCCTGCATGTTAGCTTCCATGTTAGCCTACATGTTAGCCTGTCTGTTAGCCTGCATGTTAACCTGTACGTTAGCCTGACGTTAGCCTACATGTTAGCCTGTACATTAGCCTACATGTTAGCCTGTACATTAGTCTACGTGTTAGCCAACATTTTAGCCTACATGTTAGTCTGTCTGTTAGGTGGCATGTTAACCTGTACATTAGCCTAAATGTTAGCATGTACATTACCCTACATGTTAGCCTACATGTTAGCCTACATTTTGACCTACATGTTAGCCTGTACATTAGGCTACATGTTAGCCTACGTGTTGGCCTCCATTTTGCCTGCATTTTAGCCTACATGTTAGCCTGTACATTTGTCTACATGTTCGCCTACATTTTAGCCTACGTATTAGTCTGTACGTTAGCCTACAGGACTCTGCTGCATGTCAGAACTCAGCATCGCATCACTGCTGCATCATTATTCACAGGAATCCACCTGGACCTGGGCCTGCATCTCCTTCCAGCCATGTGTCCTTCAAGAGTGACCGATCTAAAGATTATCCTATTAGATTTAAAGGAGAACCAGATCCTGCTGCAGAGGGGTAAGATGTTCAGAACAAGGTTTCAGAGCTGCTAGTTTGATAGCAGATTGGCTCCTAATCAAGCAGAACAAATGTTTTGAAGAAGTGATGCTAATCACGTGAACATCATCCACAGAGACATTAAAAACAGAACTAGTTGGATCACAGCAAGAACTCTGAGTTCACTAAAATATCAAGAAAGAGTTTCACTGGACAAAACTCCAGTTCTGTGATCAGATAAGTCATGTTAGCCTGCATGTTAGCCTGAATTTTAGCATGTATTTTAGTCTACATGTTAGCCTGTATACTTGCCTGCACGTTAACCTGTACGTTAGTTTGTACGTTAGCTTACATGTTAGCCGGTATGTTAGCCTACATGTTAGCCTGTCTGTTAGCCTGCATGTTAACCTGTAGGTTAGTTTGTACGTTAGCCTGACTTTAGCCTACATGTTTGCTGGTACATTAGACTACATGTTAGTATGTACATTAGCCTACATGTTAGCCAACATTTTAACCTACATGTTAGTCTGTCTGATAGCCTGCATGGTAACCTATACGTTAGCCTACATGTTAGCCTGTACATTAGTCTACATGTTAGCCTACGTATTAGTCTTTACGTTAGTCTACAGGACTCTGCTGCATATCAGAATTCAGCATTGAATCACTGCTGCATCATTATTCACAGAAATCCCCCTGGACCTGCATCTCCATCCAGCTATGTGTCCTTCAAGAGTGACTGGTCTAAGGATTATCCTATTAGATTTAAAGGAGAACCAGGTCCTGCTTCAGAGGGGTACGATGTCCAGAACAAGGTTTCAGAGCTGCTAGTTTGATAACAGATTGGCTCCTCATCAAACAGAACAAATGTTTTGAAGAAGTGATGCTAATCATCTGAACATCATCCACAGAGACATTAAAAACAAAACCAGTTGGATCCCAGCAAGAACTCTGAGTTCACTAAAATATCAAGAAATAGTTTTACTGGACAAAGCTCCAGTTCTGTGATCAGATAAGCCATGTTAGCCTGCATGTTAGCATGTATGTTAGCCTACATGTTAGCCTGTATACTTGCCTGTATGTTAGCCTGCCTGTTAGCCTACATGTTAGCCTGTATGTTAGCCTGCATGTTAACTTCCATGTTAGCCTATGTGTTAGCCTGTACATTAGCCTACATGTTAGCCTGTCTGTTAGCCTGCATGTTAACCTGTACGTTAGTTTGTACATTAGCCTACATGTTAGCCGGTATGTTAGCCTGCATGTTAGCTTCCATGTTAGCCTACGTGTTAGCCTGTATGTTAACCTGTAGGTGAGTTTGTATGTTAGCCTGACGTTAGCCTACATGTTAGCCAACATTTTTGCCTACATGTTAGTCTGTCTGTTAGCCTGCATGTTAACCTTTATGTTAGCCTAAGTTTTAGCCTGCACATTAGCCTACATGTTAGCCTACATGTTGCCATGGTTACAGTGACGCTGTGTTGCTATCTGGCAGTGATACAGAACTCTGTAACAAATTCATGAATCCTGACTATATGCGACATCACTGCCAAAATCTGATCAGTTGGTCCTTGAGTCATTTCTGAGCTTCTCTGAAAATTTCATCCAAATCCCTTTGGTTCACTTTTTCTGAGTAAAATTGCACACAGACAAATAGACGGCAGGACAAACGTATGATCGTTACAGTAACTCCGCCGTGTTCCTTGGTGGAGTTCAAATAAACGGTGCATCCAGATAGCTCAACACAGCGTCCTGGGTTGGATTCCAGCTCACGGCTCTTTACTGCATGTCTTCCCCCCCATTCTGGTCCCTGCTTTCCTGTCTGCCTCTCCACTCTGACTATTCAATAAAGCCAACAAAACACCGCAAAAATAACTTTAAAAATAAATCAAGAAATGGTAATTTTTTTTGCACTGTAACTGTTTACATGGTTATATTTCAGAATAAATAGTGCAAATGGTGCTTAACAGGGGAATCAATGTCCTTTTCCATGTCTTTTACTGATTAGTTGCTAAACATATTTGCACCATGTTGTAGTCAGATGGAGTACTACCTCCACCTACTGACCTTTTTGGCGTCCCTATAATCTGTAGTCTGAGTTTGTGAAGACACATAGCTGAATTTCCTTCTAGTTAGCAAGATTGTACCCCAACCCAAAAGCAAAAAAGTTCAGGCTGAGGATTATTTTTCACTTTAAGCCCTGTATATGTCTCTGTGTGATAAAGTGAGAGTTAACTGTTGATGTTGATCCACAGAGTGGAGCAGCAGAACTCAGAAGTTCCCAGAGCTCAGTCTGTCCAGCAGCATCACCTGGACTCCATATTCATGGTGAGTTCATGGACAACAAGTTGTTCTCCATCTGTTGTTTTCAGGCGTCTCCATGCTGCTCTTTGTAGACCAGTGGACTATCAGTGTGTCCAACATGGATCTGATGTTTGGCTCCATGATTTGACTCTGATGGACTCATTGACACATTTCTCTGTTCCAGCTGCTGGAGGACAACATGGGGACTTTTGTGAAGAAGGAGCTGAAGAAGATGCAGAAGCTTGTGAGTTCAGATTACCCAGAATGCTCCTCAGAGAGTCAGAGGGAGGATGAGGAGGAGTTGGAGGGTGATGATGAAGATGAGAGGAGCAGCAGAGAGATGTTTGAGCAGATCACAGTGTTGTTCCTGAGGAGGATGAAGCAGGAGAAGCTGGCTGACTGTCTGCAGAGCAGTAAGAGGATTTGTGTAAAGACTGAAGCTACTGATCAACAGAACATTTACTAAAGTCTCAGAATATCTTCACACAATTAGTCTTGAGGGGACAAACTGTCACCTTCACTTGATTGCTACTTTGGTGCTTTAATATCCAGGTCACTTTTACTTCACTCTTTCTTTCTTGTGTTTTCATTCAGAACTTGCTGCTGGAGTTTGTGGACGTGCACTTAAACGTGGTCTGAAGAAGAAGTTCCAGAGAGTGTTTGAGGGCATCGCTAAAGCAGGACAGAAGACCCTCCTGAATGAGATCTACACAGAGCTGTACATCACAGAGGGAGGGACTGCAGAGGTCAATGATGAACATGAGGTCAGACAGATTGAAGCAGCATCCAGGAAAGCAGACAGAGCAGAAAGAAGCATCAGAGCAGAAGACATCCTTAAAGGCTCACCAGGAAGAGATGGACCAATCAGAACAGTGATGACAAAGGGAGTGGCTGGCATCGGGAAAACAGTGTTAACACAGAAGTTGACTCTGGACTGGGCTGAAGATAAAAGCAACCAGGGCATCCACTTCATATTTCCATTGACTTTCAGAGAGCTGAATGTGCTGAAAGAGAGAAAGTTCAGCTTGATGGAACTTGTTCATCACTTCTTCAGTGAAACCAAAGCAGCAGGAATCTGCAGCCTTGAATACTTCCAGGTTGTGTTGATCTTTGATGGTCTGGATGAGTGTCGCCTTCCTCTGGACTTCCACAACAATGAGGTCCTGACTGATGTTAGAGAGTCCACCTCAGTGGATGTGCTGCTGACAAACCTGGTCAGGGGGAATCTGCTTCCCTCTGCTCGCCTCTGGATAACCACACGACCTGCAGCAGCCAATCAGATCCCTCCTGACTGTGTGGACATGGTGACGGAGGTCAGAGGGTTCACCGACCCACAGAAGGAGGAGTACTTCAGGAAGAGATTCAGAGATGAGGAGCAGGCCAGGAGCATCATCTCCCACATGAAGAAGTCACAAAGCCTCCACATCATGTGCCACATCCCAGTGTTCTGCTGGATCACTGCTACAGTTCTGGAGGAGCTGCTGAGAAGCAGAGATGGAGGAGATCTGCCCAGAACCCTGACTGAGATGTTCATCCACCACCTGGTGGTTCAGGTCAAAGTCAAGACGCTCAAGTATGATGGAGGAGCTGAGACAGATCCACACTGGAGTCCAGACAGCAGGAGGATGATTGAGTCTCTGGGAAAACTGGCTTTTAATCAGCTGCAGAGAGGAAACCTGATCTTCTATGAGTCCGACCTGACAGAGTGTGGCATCGATGTGGAAGCAGCCTCAGTGTACTCAGGAGTGTTCACACAGGTCTTTAAAGAGGAGAGAGGACTGTACGAGGACAAGGTGTTCTGCTTCATCCATCTGAGCGTTCAGGAGTTTCTGGCTGCTCTTCACGTCCATCAGACCTTCATCACCTCTGGAATCAACCTGCTGGAAGAACAACGACAAACTGCCTCCAACAAACCTGATCCAACAGTTTTCTACCAGAGAGCTGTGGACGAGGCCTTACAGAGTCCAAACGGACACCTGGACTTGTTCCTACGCTTCCTCCTGGGTCTTTCACTGCCAACCAATCACAATCTCCTACGAGGCCTGCTGACACAGACAAGAAGTAGCTCACAGACCAATTGGAAAACAGTGAAGTACATCAAGAAGAAAATCAGTGAGAATGTGTCTGCAGAGAGAAGCATCAATCTGTTCCACTGTCTGAATGAACTGAAGGATGTTTCTCTAGTGGAGGAGATCCAACAGTCCCTGAGATCAGGACGTCTGTCTACAGATGAACTGTCTCCTGCTCAGTGGTCAGCTCTGGGCTTCATCTTACTGTCATCAGAAGAACATCTGGACGTGTTTGATCTGAAGAAATACTCTGCTTCAGAGGAGGTTCTTCTGAGGCTACTGCCAGTGGTCAAAGCCTCCAAGAAAGTTGTGTAAGTAGTTGGAGACTGAAGATACTATTTCATTTTGCTGCTGTTTCATCAGTATAATGTGCTTTTTGTCTCTTCAGACTGAGTGGCTGTAATCTGTCAGAGAGAAGCTGTGGAGCTCTATCCTCAGTCTTCAGCTCCCAGTCCTCCAGTGTGACAGAGCTGGACCTGAGTAACAACAACCTGCAGGATTCAGGAGTGGAGAGTCTTTTACAGAGTCCACACTGTAAACTGGAAGCTCTCAGGTCAGGACTCATCAACCTGTTCAACTGAAGACCATTTAAAATGTGTTTTTATTCATGATGAGCAGAACAGCTGAGGTGGGAGGTTTTCTGTATTTGTGCGACTCAGGTCAGTTGTTTTACTGACCTTTCGCTCTAGTTTCTCTCAATGAGGCCTCTTCCACTACAGGAACTGAACAACCTGGAACCTGCGTCACAGAACCAGAACCTGTAAGAACCTGTGAAGTCTTGTTTCCAGGTTCTGTTTTAATTTCCACTGTTTTACTCAATAGAATGTTTCAGATAGACGTTGATGAAAAGGAAACACCAGAACAAACATCCCATGTTCACACTTGAACTTGTTTTATGGATCTTCTCCGGGTTGTTTTCTCCTGACTGGATCCTTTGTCGTGTTGTTTCTACTCTCAGATGTTCATCTCTTTGGATAAAAGCATCTGCTAAATGAAACTGTACAATATTCAGTTTGTTCAATGACTGAACTCAGTGCAGTGAAGCTGGTGGACACTTGGACTGTTGTTTCCATTCTTATTTGAGGTTCAGGTCCAATTCCTTCTCACCATTGGAGACCAAGCAGCCACTGAAGCAGTGTTGTCTTCTGTCGTCACTGAGATCAAAGAGATCTTCAGTTCCAATCCTCTTGATCTACTCTTATGGTCTGGAGAGATTTGGGGTGTTTGCTAACAGCAGAGGTGAGAGGGTGCAGGTAGGAAGGTCTAGGCGCTAAAGAGAAATAGACAGACTAGTAAAGGAACGGAGGCAGTTAAAAGAAGCAGTGGAGGAAGGCATCAGAAGAAGAAATGGAGAAAATTAATGTGTTGCAGAATTGAGAAACAGGTTAGCAGTACTCAGAAGGGCAGAACACCTTAGGGAGAAGAGAAAGAAAAAGCACATGCAAGGTTAGCATCTTTTAGGAACTCTTAAGTTTGTGAAGGACATGTTTAATCAGGATAAAGGAGAACAACTGAAGGCAGCAAAGTCAGAGGTTGAAGAGTATTTGAGGTTGACGTATTCAGATTCAGAGGAGAACAGGAACATAGGTCTTCCTCCTGACATGCCACCATTGGGGGAAATGTGTCAGGAGATGGATGTTAGCCTACTGAGATGGAGAGAAGTTGTGGAGGTGGTCAGGCATGCAAAGGCTTCATCAGCCCCAGGGCCTAATGGAGTCCCCTACAGGGTCTACAAGAGTTCACCTGGTATCTTTGATACTGTGGAGACGTCTGAGAGTCTTGGAGGAACACAGTATTATTCAAGAGCATGGCGTACGACAGGAGGTGTTTTCATCTCGAAGAAGAAGGATTCATCAGACCTGAGCCAGTTTTGGATGATTTCTCTCCTAAATGTTGAGGGAAAGATTTTCTTCAGTATTGTAGCTCAGAGGTTGGCTAGTTACTTAGTGAGGAATGTTCTGATTGATTCTACAGTGCAGAAGGCAGGGATACCAGAATTTTCTGGCTGCTTGGAGCAGAATAGAATGATTTGGCATCAGATTCAGACAGTTAAGAGGGAGAGGAGAGACTTGAATCTTGTGTTTTTAGATCTGGCTAATGCTTTATTTGAAGTTCCTTTCACTACTTTAAGGTGCCAGAGATGGTTGGTAACCTGGTGAAAGCATATTTCAGGACATCAGATTATGTGCAAGTACAGGAGATTTTCCAACAGGCTGGCAAAGATTGGAGGTTGGTATTATGGCAGGATGTAAAGTTTCACTGTTAGCTTTCACAATGGCTATGGAGTTAATGATCAGGGCTTCCAAGTGGGTCGTAGGTGGAGAAAGACGGCAGAATGGAATGAGTCTTCCACCAGTTAGAGCTTCTATGGATGATGTGACACTGATGACTACAACAGTAAATGTACAAAGAGGTTGTTAGATAGAATAAATAGGAATCTGAAATGGGTTAGTATGAGGATCAAGTCTAGTAAATCGAGGAGCATTTCATTATAGAGAGGGAAAGTAAGTGATAAGAAATTTTCCATGGATGGTGAGGAAATTCCTCCCATTAGGGAGAAGTCAGTGAAGAGCTGAGGGAGGTGGCATAATGTGGACCTGAATGATGAGGAACAAGTTGTACAATTTAAAATGGATGTTGCAGAAGGGCTGGATAGAATAGATAAATCAGTGCTCCCAGGAAAACTGAGGTTGTGGTGCTTGTAGTTTGGTTTATATCCTAGATTAATGTGGCCAATATCCATTTATGAAATCCCATTATCCATGGCAGAGAGAATGGAAAGACTAGTTAGTTCTTATATTAGGAAATGATTGGGTGTTCCCAGGTGCTGAAGCAGTGTAGCTTTGTATGGGAAAGGGAAACTTCAGCTGCCAGTATCCAGTCTAACAGAGGAGTTTAAATGCACCAAGGTTAGGACAGAGCTCTTATTGTCTGGGAGTAAGGACAGTTTAGTTAGCAATGTGGTTCTGAATCCTTCCAGGAGAGGAAATGGAACCAGAGAGCAGCAGTGCAGGAGACAGAGGCAGCTCTGAGGCTGCAGAAATAAATAATGTTCAGTTTGGCCGGGGAGGCTTGAAGCTTGGTCCAGGTAAACCAGCATGGAACAAAGCAGTATATTACATTACAGTAATATACTGCTTTATATTACAGTATATTCCTCCTTACAGTATATTTTGTCTGGTTGTAGAATTAGCCTGTCACAAGGCCGGTATACATGGAAGCATAATCAGGTGCTGAGAAGCTTAGCTTATAGAGAGGAGAAAGCAGGAGAATTCTGGAGGTTCTAGTAAGGAGAGGTTAGTGGAGAAATTAGTTGGAGATGAGGAGAAGGATAGAGGCCTTAAGTCAGGAAGGAGGCAGGAGCCTATGATTGGGAAATGTAGGTAGATTTAGGATGAAAACATGTTGTTTACCAAGAAATAGTGTGAACTAATCTGAGGCCAGATCATGTTTTGTGGTCTGTGAAGGAAAAGAGTGTAATTTCATTGAGTTAACATTCAGTGGAGGCAACTTATGAGAGGAAGAAGGCTGAATATGCAGACTTAAAGACAGAAACTGAGCAGAGGGGATGGAGAACCAGAGTTCACCCAGTTGAAGTGGGGTGTAGGGGCTTTGTTGCAGCTGTTTCACTTTTGAGGGAGCTGGGAGTACAGGTGCAGAATCTGAGGAAGACGGTGAAGGACATGGCAGATGAGGATGCTAGATCTAGTCAGTGGAGTTGGATTAGGAGAAATGATAATACACTGACAGTCATTAAAAACTTTGAGACCATATTTTTCAACATAATTTTTATTTTGAAGCCCGAAACTGGATTTTCTTCATATGAATCATTTGTTTAGCATATTGGCATACAGAAGCAAAAATCTAAAGTTTCAAGAATGATTTCAAAATAAAGAATTTCACAAAAGAAAACGGCACCTGCCAAACACAAAGTGACAACAGTCAATACCGAGTATGGCCTCTATTTGCTTCGATACAGGCAGCAATCCGTCGGCGCATGCTCTGGACCGGGCTTCTGATGGTGTCCTGAGGAATCCTATTCCACTCCTCCTGTAGTGCTTGGATCAGCTGCTGCCTATTTCCCGGCTGGGGAATCCGATTGGCCAGCTGACGACCGAGACAGTCCCACAGGTGTTCAATTGGATTCATATCCGGAGAATAGGCAGGCCAGGGTAGGACATCCACACCTTGGGACTCCAGGTACACTTGGGTCACTCGTGCCAAATGTGGACGGGCGTTGTCCTGTTGGAAGAAGGTGATGTCCGGGTGCTGTTGCATAAATGGGATCACGTGAGGCTGCGGGATCTGGTCGATGTAGAGACGAGCAGTGATGTTGCCATTGACCACCACCAACGGTGTCTGATAATTGCAGGATATCCCTGCCCACACCATGACACTAGCAACCGGAAAGCGGTTTTGCTCCCGGATACAGCACTCTGCATGACGTTTTCCATGATGACAACGCACACGCTCCCGACCATCTGGACGATTCAGACAGAAACGGCTCTCATCTGAGAACAGGGTACCTGCCCAACGCTGCTGTGTCCATCGAAGGTGTTGTCTGGCCCATTGAAATCGTGTCTGCCGTTGAACCATGGTCAGGATGTTCACGCGTAAAGGCCTCCATGCTTGGAGGTTGACTTCCCGCAATTGTCGACGCACAGTGGGGCTGCTGATCCGGGGGTTATTCCTGCCAGGTGTTTCCCGTGCTGTACGGCTGGCAGGTCGAAACTGGTCCCACAGTTGTTGCAACCGGATGTAGCGATCCTGGATGGGAGTTGTTACTCTCTGTTGCCCTGGACGTGGTCTATCATCAACAGAGCCTGTCATGTTGTGGCGTTCAACCAGGTTTCTGATTGTGGGTTGGGAACAGCCCATAGCCTGGCTACATCACTGTAGCTCAAACCGGCCTCCACCATACCCAGTGCCCGGAGACGTTGTTCATGTGATAGATGCGGCATGATGCTGTTCACTGGACTAACAATGGTGGCCTTTTTTGGGCCTTTATATAGGCCTTCAAAAACATTCTCAAATTGTGCAGATACTCACTGAGTATTGCTTGGTGTGTATTTGGTTCACTTTTGCAAAGTGACCAACCCATGTGCAATGAATCATGATAAAATGACAACTCATCATTATCTCAACTACCACGGCACTAGATCATCAGTAAATCCACAATGAATAATTACAACCCCCCCACAAGTAGAATTCTGCGTACATTTCTGCCTCAAAGTTTCTGTTGACTGTCAGTATAGTTGGGGGGTGAATTAGAGGTGGTGAGGGAGTAGAGGGAGGCAGAGGACACGCCCTCTCCTTCACTCTGCTTTCCCCGCCTACTTTTCCCTCCTCCAATGGGCGGAGATCCAGTTTTTTTTAGTTTTTTCTCTTTAGATAGCATTATCAAGTAGCTGTTAGCAGTTGGTTCTTTCATCTAAGATGAAGTCTGCTCGTATAGTCTCTGTCTGTGGTGAGCTTGGCTGAAGTAGTGAAATAATTTAGCAATTAGTGGTTAGCATTAGCAAGTAGCACTACACAGTGGGCTGCTTGGCTTGTTTTTTGGAAAAAATGTAATATCTTGGCTAAAAATCATCCCCTGGTAGTGATTGAGGGCTCATTTCAACCGCAATATACTTGGTAATACATCTAAAAAGATATCTTTAAATTATATTAAAAAGTTAAGGCTGCAGGGAGATTTTTCTAGACATAAGTGTAGGGTTCCACTGATGGAATTTGGTGATTAAACGCAAATTTGAAAGGCGAGACATGATATTGCCTTCAAATGTTTTATTAACTAATTCTATGCAGAGTAAATGACTACTTTACAAAAACATAACAGTGAAACATGAAGTCTAAACTTGAAAAATCTACCAAATTTCAAGAATTTTTAATGAAATCTGTCCTAAATTGATGCCTTAAATGACCATTTTCAAAATTTGAAGGCAGTTGTTACACTTAGAGACATCTAGAAGTCTTTTTATACTGCAAAGTATGTGTATATTAGAAGTACTACTTACAATTTCGATACATACGTGTTAACATCAATCGCTCAAGGTCCACACAGGGGAACTCAGATCTTCTTCAGTAAAATTTGATCTGTGAGAGTTGCCATAAGCCAGATTTTTTGACACTTGTATTTTTCAACACCTGACATCCTATTCTTTTAGAAAATATATACTTTCCCATATCTGGCTTATGGCAAGTGAAAATATTCTGGGTGGTACATGAAAATAGTCTCAGAAAAAAAAGTGAAAATTTGCTATATTTTTTCAAACTTTGCAGAAATTTTCTAAATTTAAGCAATTAAGAAAATTTGGAGCAGGTAAACCTGAATATTGTTAAAATCTCAGGTAAAAATTATTAATTTCTCAAAAATAAATAGAATGAAAAGCTCAAATATCAATTTTGTTATGCCTGTGGAATGTGTCATTTCCTGAGATTCAAACTGGCCTAACTTTTTAAAGAATAGACCGTTTGACTTGATTTTTTTTTTTTTTTTTTGAAGTGGATTTTTATTCTACTATAAGAAAAACAAAAATAAAAGCAATTTGGAGGGGGTCAAATTTTCTAGATTTCCAGGTCCCAGCCCACTGTGCACTAACAAGTCTGGTGAGCTGCCTTGTATAGTTTCCTTGTCAGTGGTAAGTTTGTTGTGGACATGGTAGTAGTCTTGCAGCTAGCATTAGCATTTAGAATTAGCACTAGCAGGTTTGGAGAGTTTATAAGTATAGTTTTTTTGTCACGTTTTAACAGTTGGCACTAGGTATTTAGCATCTTGTACTAGCTAACTGGTAGCATCGGCACTGCATGCTTCCTGGAGCTTCTCCTAAATGGGCCTGGGTCAGCTGAATGTGGCGGTGCTGTTTGGATTGTGTAGGAACAGAGTGAACTGGCACTAGAGAGGTGAATCTGTGATGCCAGAGTTCATCCTGGCCTTGTGGAGGTGTTGTGGGACTAAATAGGTGAAACACAGTTGAAGGGAAGTTTCCACCTGATGACCCCCAGAGATGTGTTAGGAATCACTGCTCACTGGTGTGTACAGTGATGGGTCAGGGATCCTCGGTCCTTCATTGAGTGCTCATCCTTCTTGTTTGGAGCAGAAGTGTCTCTTGTTTAAATGAACTGTTTAACTGAGTCCCATCATCTGAAGTGTTGGTGAAGGATAGAACATCCATCCCACCTGTGTGTGAGCTTTATGGTCTCTCTGCTCTCTCTGAAGAGGAGCTACACCCTCATAGGGACCCTATAAGCCTTTTCAGATGTGAGGCTGTTCAAAGGTTGTTGGTTCCTTTCAGACTGTATGGACTGAGAGCCAATCACTGGGCAGCAGAGTGTCTCCTGAGACTGAGAGAGAATGAAGAGTCCAGCTCACTGACGCTATGAGGAGTCCAGACTTCATCAAGAGTGGAGATAAAGAGTTTAAACACATGAGTTTGGAGATCCTTAGTTTGGTTCCAGTGGGATTGATGTGTGAGTGAAAACGAAAGCATGAGTCTCAACAGCACAAGTAGAAGTGAAGGAACCTGAAGAACAAGGACTGGAGATCAGAAGACGTTTGTTCTGGAACAACATCAGAGATGGAACCGAGTATGACAGTGATTTAATGGCTGCCATCAGCATCAAGTTGACTATTTTTAGGATTGTAAAGAAGGAAAAAGTCCAAAGTGTGACTTGTCCAAGTGTGTGTCCTGATTTGAATCCAACAGACCAACTTTGGGGTATTTTAAAGACAAAGGTAGAGCAACACAAACCCTCCAACAAAGAGCAGATGAAGACCTAGTCTCTGAAGATGGAGGAACATCTCTGCAGAAATGTGGTTTCTTCATGCTGAGGAGGATTAAATGTGTCATCAGAAATAAAGGTGGATGTAGAAAGTAGTGAAAAAATCCAACATTCTAAAGACAGTAATGAAAGATGTACTGACCTTTTATTGGATTCATTTCTTGCTGTTTGGCCTGTATTCTTCATTTAGGAAATCTAAACTGTCAATTGGTTTTATTAATCACATCAAATACTTTACTGCTCAGCTTCAAAGTAATCTGATTACTGTAATGTTCTCCACTTTGGATTATTTTCACATTTAAATAATATCGCAGAGGACTGTCCTCAGTGCTGCTGTATTCTGGACATAGTGGGATGTATTTGTTGTTAAATTCACTGCTGTCTTTTCAACAGCACAGAAAATACTGAACTTAATGTTCTACTTCTTTTCTTGTGTTTGTCTCTTCAGACTGAGTGGGTGTAATCTGTCAGAGAGAAGCTGTAGAGCTCTGTCCTCAGTCCTCAGCTCCCAGTCCTCCAGTGTGACAGAGCTGGACCTGACTAACAACAACCTGCAGGATTCAGGAGTGGAGAGTCTTTATGCTGGACTGAAGAGTCCACACTGTAAACTGGAAGCTCTCAGGTCAGGACTCACACTTTGAAACTGATGTGATTTCTATCAGTGGATAAACAGCTAACCTGAGTACAATCATTTCTGCTGATGGGATTCATCAAATGAGCTTTTACTGAACTTGTGCAGGACTTTGTCAGGGTTCATTTTTGATGTGATTAAATCCCACTAATCATTGTTGAGATTGTTGATTTGCTTGAGACGCATGAAATGTGCAGCAAAATGTATCTGAAAGACAAAGAAGAAAAGAGAGTGAGAAACATCCAGCCAAGTGTTGTCCATCAAGTTTGTGTTGTTTTGTGTGTGCAGGCTGTCAGGCTGTCTGGTCACAGTGGAAGGCTGTGCTTCTCTGGCCTCAGCTCTGAGCTTGAAGACCTCAAATCTGAGAGAGTTGGACCTGAGCTACAACCATCCAGGAGACTCAGGAGAGAAGATGCTGAGAGCTAAAGTGGAGGATCCACACTGTAGACTGGAAACTCTCAGGTACAGACAGACAGAAACCTTTTAGCCTAGCTCAGTGCTTCTTAAATAGTGGCACCCCCTGGGGGCAGTGAACACACACCACAGAGCAGGAGATCTGAAATACTACAAACACACAGAAGACACAATGGAAAAAATATTTAACAGGAATGAGAAGAAAGGCAGAGAGAGAGACGGAGATAATGAGACAAACAAAAATATCCTGAAAGCTCAGATGAGGAAATGTGACGAAGCATCTGTAGCTCTTAGCTTCACTGTGACTACGGTGGGAGACGAGGACAGACCGCTATGTTCACTGAGTCTAAAAATGTTGTTAGTGGACAGCATGAAGCCAAATAAATGAAGGCATCACTTCAACACATTACACTCCAACCACACTGATCAGCCGCTGGAGTTTTTTCACTGAAAACCTGCTGAATATTGTCAACAAACATGGGCTTCATGAATGCTACGTGGCTAAAGCAGAGAGCGCTGTCAGCATGATATAAGGAGGCGTAGCAAAGTGGTGGGTGTAAAAAGTCCTCACCATAGCAGAGGATCTGATACTCCCTGCAGCATTAGACATGATCTGTGTCCTGCTGGAAGACACAAATAAAAACTGTCCCTCTGTCCAATGACTCTGTGTCCAGACGTATAAATGACATGGCTAACCATGTTCAGGAACAGCTGGTAGATCAAGTCAAAGACAAACGTTGTGCCTTTCAGTTCCATGAAGCCTGACAGCAACAAAGACTGCTTGTTTGTGGCTTCTGTAAGTTTGGACACGACAGACTCCCTGTGTGAGGAGGAGTGGTAAGTGGTTCCTGGACTGCTTCCTGACTGAGAATGGGCTACAGTGGGAGAAGTGTTGTTTGCAGTGATGGTGCACAGACCATGGCAGGGAGGAGAAACGGGCTTGAGGAAGTCATCCAGAAGAGCTCACCTACTGCTGTGTGGACACACTGTGGTCCACAGAGAAGCTCTGGCAGCAAGGCAGCTTTCTTCTGGATGAAGGGAGCTTCTGACTGGAGTCAGTTTTCTAAAGAGCAGAGCACTAAAACTAGAGTCTTCTCTGCTCCCTGTGAGGAGATGGGAGCTGAACATCAAGCTGTGCTGTTTGACTCTGAACCAAGGTGGCTGTCACCAGGGAAAGTCTAGTCCAGAGTTTCTGAGCTCAGAGAGGAGATCAGAATGTTTGGGGAGCAGGAACACAAGAAGAAGTGTGAGAAAAATGGAGTGATGAAAAGTTCCAGGTGAAAGTGGCCTACCTGAGGGACACATTTGGATGCTAAATGAAGTAAATGTGCAGCTTGAAGGGAAAGATAAACTCCCCTGAAAACAGTTCCCAGTATGAGTGGCTGAGAGATCCTTCCAGTGCTCCCACTGGTTCCAGCTCTGCAGAGGAGGAGCAGCTCATCAACGTGACATCTGAGGTTCACATCTCAGACTCTGAGTGAATTGTGTCTGAGTGTAGAGAGGCAGAATCCACTCTGAGGGCTGTGGACGTTCTTCTGCTGATCTTTGTGAGATCGGCTTCTCTACTGCTGGAGACCAGGTCCAGATCCTCCTAAACACTGAGCAGGAGCTGAGAGTTGCAGCGTCACGCTTCAAACACGCTTTGAAAAGTTGTTGGTTAAAAATGAGCTCATTGTAGCCGTTAATCCTGACTTCATCATTGTGATTAAAAATCAGCTCAATCAGTGGAAGTGTTTCTATGTTGAGCTCCTGAGGGAATGATGCTGATCAGTTTGATTGATTATTTATTGATTTTATTTCAGGTTATTTTCACCATCAAATGGATCAGTTAGTCGGTTAAAATGTTTAGAGTTTCCAGAAGGATTAAATTTGTTGACTTTAAGGCTAATTGATGCATTTTAAACTATAAAAGGTTCATAAAGTTGTTCTTTGTTGGAAGTGGATCGAGATTTCTTTCTTTTTCTTTCTTTTTAGTTTTCCTTCATGTACAGAAGTGTACTTGTAATAATTTCTAGACTAATGATGCTATTTCTAATGGTGGTGGAGGGTAGGGGGCGCTAAATGTTTCCTTCTTCCTGAGGGGCTGAACAGAAAACACCTGAGAATCACTGGAAGAAACAGCAAGAATGAAGCAGAAGAACAGTTGGCTCAGCTACACACCATGACTAGCCTAGCTTAGCATTAATGCTGAAAAACACAGGGAAACTGTTAGCCGAGCTTAGTATTAATACTGAGAGCAGAGGGAAACTGTTAGCCTAGCTTAGCATTAATACTGAGACCAGAGGGAAACTGTTAGCCTAGCTTAGCTCAAAGACAGGAAGCAGGGTGAACTGTTAGCCTAGCTCCATGAACAGAGGAAGCATCAATGAGTAAAGCTGAATAATGAGTGTAAACTGAGCTGGAATGTGACGAACACAGTACAGGACTTTAGAGATGCTGCATTCAGGTGTCTGTGTCTCCATGTTGGACTGGTCCTTTATCAGTGGAACAGTGTGAGAGCCATGTAACGTCCATGTGTGCTGCTGAAAGAGTCTCTGCTGCTCTGACCGTCCTCCTCCTTTCAGGGTGACGCCTGCTGGAGTCCGATGGTTGACACCAGGTCTGAGGAAGTGTAAGTGTGTTTTAATGGATTGATGGAAACAAAGCAGCACATTCAAGCATCTTCAAAGTGTCACATCTCTGAGGTCATCATCAAAGCTTTAATACTGATCACATGATCCATCAATAACTGCAGCTGTGTTGTGTTTGTTCTCTCCATCAGATTCCTGTCAACTCACAGTCGACACAAACACAGTAAACAGAAGACTCAAACTGTCTGACAACAACAGGAAGGTGACATTAGTGGAGGAGGATCAGTTGTATCCTGATCATCCAGACAGGTTTGACTTTTATCCTCAGCTGCTGTGTAGAACTGGTCTGACTGGTCGCTGTTACTGGGAGGTGGAGTGGAGAGGAATGGTTAACATATCAATGAGTTACAGAGGAATCAGAAGGAAAGGAGACATTGACTGTCTGTTTGGATGTAATGATCAGTCCTGGAGTCTGATCTGCTCTGATTATGATGGTTACTCTGTCATTCACAATAACAGTCAAACATCCATCAGGTCCTCCTCAGTCTCTCACAGAGTTTCAGTTTATGTAGACGTTCCTGCTGGAACTCTGTCCTTCTACAGAGTCTCCTCTGACTCTCTGATCCACCTCCACACCTTCAACACCACATTCACTCAAACTCTCTTTCCTGGATTTAGGTTATATTCTGGTTCCTCCTCAGTGTCTCTGTGCTGAGTTGAGTCTCCAGAGTCTCCTCCTGGTAGAGAAACAGTGTTGAACAGATAGTTGAGTCTCTCCATGACTCTGTCCCTCACAAACATGTTTTCACATTCATGGATTAAATGTGTTTCTTTGTCAAATCCTTCTAAATGATTCCTTGTAAACTTGTTCCACTTCAAAGATGGAAGTTGTGATTATTCCAGGAGCCAAATGTGGTGTTTGCATCTTTTTCCAGTCAAATGTTGAGAGTGAAAATCAGGATGTGGTGTTCCTCTGACGCTCACTTGAACTAAAAGCATTTGAGCTGCACAAAGTGTGAAATGAGAGAGGAAGCAGTGAATCTCCAAACTGCTGACAGACTTTCACACATTATTGTCCAGTGAAAATCAGCTTTTTGTGCAGCCACACTTGATCCTGATGTGAGTCTTTAAGTCCTGTTCTAGTGATGAAATGAGAACTTCCTTCATCTGTATCACTCTTTCCAAAGTATTCTGTGCTCTTCTGTCATTTACACACGTGGACAAAATTGTTGGTACCCCTCAGTTAAAGAAGGAAAAACCCACAATTCTCACTGAAATCACTTGAAACTCACAAAAGTAACAATAAATAAAAATTTATTGAAAATTAAATAATCAAAAACAGCCATTACTTTTGAATTGTTGATTAACATAATTATTTAAAAAAAACAAACTAATGAAACAGGCCTGGACAAAAATGATGGTACCTCTATAAAAGATTGAAAACTATTTGACCAGAGTGACATGATTAACTCAGGTGTGTCATTTAATTGACATCACAGGTGTTTCCAAACTCATAATCAGTCAGTCTGCCTATTTAAAGGGAGACAAGTAGTCACCCTGCTGTTTGGTGAAAAGGTGTGTACCACACTGAACATGGACAACAGAAAGCGAAGGAGAGAATTGTCCCAGGACATCCGAAAAAAAATTATAGACAAACATCTTAAAGGTAAAGGCTATAAGACCATCTCTAAACAGCTTGAAGTTCCTGTGACAACAGTGGCTCATATTATTCAGAAGTTCAAGACCCACGGGACAGTAGCCAACCTCCCTGGACGTGGCCGCAAGAGGAAAATTGATGACAAATTGAAGAGACGGATCGTTGGAATTGTATCCAAAGAGCCCAGAGCAACCTCCAAAGAAATTAAAGGTGAACTCCAAGGCCAAGGTACATCAGTGTCAGATCGCACCATTCGTCGTTGTTTGAGCCAAAGTGGACTTCATGGGAGACGACCAAGGAGGACACCACTGCTGAAAAAAACTCATAAAAAAGCGAGACTGGAATTTGCAAAAATGCATGTTGACAAGCCACAAAGCTTCTGGGAGAATGTCCTTTGGACAGATGAGACCAAACTGGAGCTTTTTGGTAAGGCACATCAACTCTATGTTCATAGACTCAAAAACCAAGCATACGAAGAAAAGAACACTGTCCCTACGGTGAAACATGGAGGAGGCTCAGTAATGTTTTGGGGCTGCTTTGCTGCATCTGGCACAGAGTGTCTTGAAAGTGTGCAAGGTACGATGAAATCTGAAGACTATCAAGGCATTCTGGAGAGAAATGTGCTGCCTAGTGTCAGAAAGCTTGGTCTCAGTCGCAGGTCATGGGTCTTCCAACAGGACAACGATCCAAAACACACAGCCAAAAACACCCAAGAATGGCTGAGAGAAAAGCGTTGGACTATTCTAAAGTGGCCTTCTATGAGCCCAGATCTGAATCCCATTGAACATATGTGGAAGGAGCTGAAACATGCCATTTGGAGAAGACACCCATCAAACCTGAGACAACTGGAGCTGTTTGCTCATGAGGAGTGGGCCAAAATACCTGTTGACAGCTGCAGAACGCTCATTGACAAATACAGAAATCGTTTAATTGCAGTGATTGCCTCAAAAGGTTGTGCAACAAAATATTAAGTTATGGGTACCATCATTTTTGTCCAGCCCTATTTCATTAGTTTGTTTTTTTAAATAATTATGTTAATCAACAATTCAAAAGTGATGGCTGATTTTGATTATTTAATTTTCAATAAATTTTTATTTATTGTTACTTTTGTGAGTTTCAAGTGATTTCAGTGAGAATTGTGGGTTTTTCCTTCTTTAACTGAGGGGTACCAACAATTTTGTCCACGTGTGTATGTCTTATTGATAGATCCATTTTTCATTTTTACAAGAAATAAGTGCTTCAATGTTTTTTCATCAGTTTTTTTATAAGATTCTGAATTTCTGGTTTCATCAACAAATTCTACCAGATTTTATTTTTCCATCAAAGCTCCCATAACCCTCGCTATCTCTGGATCAAAATGTTTTCAGCATCGATATGATTCCAGTAGAATTTAAACCCACCAGGACTATCCAGATTACATTGAACTCTGTAAATTCAACATTTTTTAGCCTGTTTCATTCTATAAATGTTGTGTTTGGCCGTTAAAGGAGGTTTTCCTCACACTGTGGTGTATTTGAACCCTTCCATGGTCTAAATTCTTTGAACAGATCTTGTGCTGTAATCAATGTCTAACTTAGTTTTTATTTTCATTGCAGTGGTTGATTTTTCCTGAACAAGATCAATGATTTTAATCCGTCTTTCTCCAGTTTTATTTGCTCTACCTGTGGGTTTTAAACTATTATAACTTTCTTTTTTATTCAATAAATGACTAATAACACACTTTGATCTTCATGTTTGTTTGCTTATTTGTTGATAAGTGGAATTTAATTTTCCATGTTGAATAATCAACGTTTATCCTCTTCCACGGCAGAAATGAAAACAGAAAAAAGATCTTTAGTAAAGCAGTAAAACTGATGCTTTTATTTTTATCTTATTGTCTCCATTTTTAATTCTATTTAATTAAATTTAGCCCTAAAAGCAAATATAAAGAACTACAAAGACAAGAAGAAAAACTACATATTTTTAGTGGTGAAAACACTCAGAAACCAAACTTGTAAATAAATGATCTTCTATGTTTTAATTTCTATCTGTTCTTATGATCACAGTCAGTGAGCGAGTAAAACATGAACGATCTTAAGTTGTGAACTTGAACTTCTTTCAAAGTGATTTTTCTGTGAACAATCCAAATAAAGTGTGAGGTCAAAGTGTGACGGTTAGATCAACATAAACTACTAATATCCTGTTGAAGCGCTATAGAAGCGTCAGAGCAGCAGATTGTAAAGTCTGGTCCAGATAAGGAGCTCTACAGTGAGGCTGACCGTCCATCATAGCTGTCTAACCTGGACCTCACATCTCTGAAACCGTTGGAGCTCATTTTTAATCAGCTTCATCTGGATAAACTGACCACACATTGGACGTTTTTACAACCACTTTCTCACCTCAAATCATCTGAAAACTACGTTTAGTGTCACAATAACAGCAGTATTCCCAAAATACTTGAGTTTCCTCTGAAAGTTTCCTCCTCGGTCTTTGCTGCTGGTCTAAATGCATTATGGGATATTTGGCTCCCCAAGTTTTTTGTTGTTTTATCTTTTATTAAGCATAATTTAACAACAAATAGGCACCAACTGTGTCCTACAATTCCACTGGTCCGAGCAGAAGAGAAGCAGAAAAGAAAGAAACAGAATAATCAAATCAGACAGCTTCAAAGAAATGAACTTCTCAGGGGTTAATCAGTTTATAACATGAGAATCTGAGACAGTCTGAAGGAACTTCTATTTGACAGCTGTGCTGTCTTTAAAGTGAAGTGATTAAGTTGAAAATTGATTTCAGTTGGGTTTTAAAAAAAACGCGTCAGAGTGAGCACTCTTTGTTTTGTTTTGGTGTCAGAAATGATGGCGGTGTGAGCGCTCGCACCCCTCTGACCTATCTTTGAAATTGCTACGTGTCTCATGCTAGCTACGTCACTGGTAGAGTGCTGACAGCCGCAAAGGACACAGCTAACCAAAAAAAAAAAAAAAAAAAAAACGGACACAGCTAACCTTTGCTGCTAATGCTTTATCACGCTTTTGCCTTGGAAATTATTTGTCTGTGAGTAAAATGTGTACATAAGCGTCAAATAAGACTGCCATGTTAGAAGTTTCTGTTGTTATAATTCGTTATGTAGTTAAACCGTGTCATACAGCGCAGAGTTAGCAATCGGCTTCAGTATGTGTAATACGTGTGTGTTCATGAATATGTCAGCACTCAAATACTGATTTATTTTCTTTTCTCTGTTGGTGTCTGTTGTCTGTTTCAGTTTTACAAAAAAGAGAACACTGTTGATCGAAGTCAAGCTCAAGTAAAGCACAGAAAAGCAAGCCCTGTGTGGTTATTTGAAGACTTTGAAATGCTAGCTAGCTGTCCAGCTGCACACTGGAACACGCGCTGCAAGGGCAGCATAACAGTTTTATTAAGGAGGAAAAGAAAAGTTTTAAACTCAGAGCAGCCTTAAAAAATCAACATCTGTGTGTCTAAAACTCAGCAGTTCTCATTCTATGATTCCACATAAATTCCAGATGTTTGTTGTGCATAAAGAGAGCAAACTTGATAGAATTGTATTCACAGACAGGTTGAACGTTGTTTGTTAGCAACCATTCATGATTGTGTCCCTAAAGCTCCTCACAATAGTTCAGGAGGAGAACAGATGTTCTGGAGTTTCACATCTTCTCCATCAATGTGCGTGTGTTCTTCTCCACATGAAATCTCCTTCTGGAACATTCTCTACATGGAGAAACATCAGAAAGAGTTTAGAAATTAACTTCTTTCATTTCAGCTCAGAAAGGAAAAGACAAATATCTGCTTGTGACTTTGATAGAGTCAGTCTGTGGAAATGTTGGAGATCCAACTTTTCTTTGAGCAGGGAGAGGAAAACATTCTTTAGTTCCTGATCATCTCACAATGTTGTTCTAACATTTAACGTGTAAAAATGTTTCTCTGTCAATAAACAGTGTGTTAGAATGAGGAGTTCAGATGAATTCTGGAACATTCCTTTGATCACTGGAACAGCTTTGATTAGCAGAGAATGTTGTTTCTAGCAGCAATCTGAAGTCAGTTTAGTTTGAAAATCACTAGAACATCTTCATCCATTCAATGTGTTCCTTTCTCCATCCAATCCTTCACAAAGACACATTTCCTCCTGTACAAATCCTCCTGTTCTTCCACATTGTAGCTTTGTGTGGACTGAAGTTCTGCTTCTAAAGCATTTTCCAGTAGAAGAACAGCTGCATGTGGAAATGTGATCATTTAAAGGATGGAAATCACATGTTAAAGAGAATGAGACAAAGATGAGGCGCTAAGGTAAAGCACAGATAATGTTCCTGTTTTCTAAAGTCATTTCATGGAACCATTCATTGTTTGTAAATCAGTGACATTCAAAGCCCCTCCTCTACTCATTTTACCACATCACCTTTTAGCATCAAATCACATCACAGTCAATCTGCTGGATTTTCTTCATCCATCCATGTGAAACAGATCAAGAATCTGCTGGATAAATTCATCCTGAAATCCTTCCATTTCTGTCCTCAATATTCTACCAAATATGAAAGATTCCTTTGGAAGCAGATCTTCAAGGATTTTAGATTTGATTTCCAACAGTCAGAATGTTAGAAGTTTCCCTGTTGATCATATTTTACTGATAGTTTCTCCCAAATGTTTCAGCTCATTTTTACTGGAATATTCTGAAGTAAAGTTTGTGTTTTCTGGTGAATGGATCAGATCTCACATTTAGTTTCAATCAAACCCTGAGGCTTCTGGAAAATACACACAGCTTTAAAATAATGTTGGATCATCTGCTGACTGTGTCCTTATTAAATGCTTTTAGAGTTTCATTATTTTAACCCTCGTGTCGTTTTCAAGTTTGAAAATGTGCAAAATAATAAATATTTTCACCGTGAAACTTCTGATGTCCACATTTTCTACATTTTTGGGAAATTTTTGAACATTTTTTGGTGGAAAGAGGAAATGTTTCTAAAGAACATTCACATAAAAATCAACCAAAATCCAGTAAATTCTCTGGATTTTGGTTGATTTTTATGTGAATGTTCTTAAAGAAATTATCAGAAGTTTTACTGATAAATATAGAATCACTTTAGATATTTTGAGGATTTTTTGGAAGATTTTTACTCATTTTTAAAAATATTTACAAGAATTTTCCTGCCAAATTAGGGGGATTTTGTTTTGTTTTTTTAATAAAACTTTTAAGGAATTATGGGAATTTTCTTCCTGAAGGTTTTTGCACATTTCCATAAATTTGGTGAATTTTTTTGCTGAATTTCTGGATTTTTCCTGTTCTTTGGTGCCGTAAATGAAGCCAACAGGAGGGTTGATATCCAGAGCTAATAATAAACAGCAGAGGACTGATGGGTCTCCTTGGTGTTTGCTCCTGTTAACATCTCATCTTCTAGTAGTTCCACATTGAAGGAATTCTGCTGGACAACATTGAGAGCATATGAATGAATTTTCCATCCAAAATAATGCAGTGAATGTCAAATAAAGTGGTGTTGAAGCTTGTCAGAAGCTTTCAATGAATGTAGAAAGAGTGTAAAAGCAGCATCCTCTACCAAATGAGCACAATCCATCAATCATCATCAAAGTGTCCAAATTCCAGAGAAGACATGAACTGCAGATTGTAAATGAGTCAAAGTATCCATTTAAAATCATTTCTAGACCATGATCACAAAGTCAAATACTAGATTGTTCTTTTGTCCTTTTCTGTCTCATTTTCACAATATTTTGTCTGGTTTTTGTCTCATTTTTTTGTCTTTTTTTAATCTGACTTTTGTGGTTTTGATCCTGTAGTAAAAAGCGGTCCGGCCCACTTGAGATCAAACTGGGCTAAATGTGGAACCTGAACTAAAATGAGTGTGACTCCCTGATTGAAAGCTTCTTTGAATGCTTCAAACAGTCATTCTCTAATATCAGCCCAGAAAAACGGATCAAAGTTGGTTGTAAGTCCATCTGGAGCCGCTGATTTCCCCAAAGACATTTTCATTCCAGCTCTATCAATCTCTCCAAACACGTGCTTTTAAAGTCAGTCTGAGGAAGAAATGCTTTGACTTTGAAAGAAAAAGCTGCTGAATGTAAATGCTGATAGAATCTAAATCTTTCATCTGCTCTTTCTTCTGGATTGCTCCCAGTTTGATCATCAACATTTAGAGGCTGATTGCATTTCTCTCTAATCCACTGAAATAGGAACTGTTTTTCTCCCCATCTTCCATCCATTTAGCTCTGGATGCTAGAAATGCACCTGGTGCTTTATTCCAATCCAATTCATCTCCTTTAGATTGGAACCCAATCACTTCTTCTTTCTTCCTATCAGAGAACACATTCATTTTACAACACTCATTCATATCATTCATCAACTGTCTTTCTCATTCTTTGGCTTTCTGACACATTCTTTGACCACAATCTACTGAGTTTTCTCTCACTTTGTGTTGGAAAAATTCACATTTACTTCCAGAAGAACCAACGCCATCATCTGACTTTACTGAAATTAAGATTTTTCTCTCCATACTACAGTCCTGCTCATCTTCTCAGAAACCAGCGTTGAATTTCCAGTCTTTCTGTCTAAATGTTCTTCCTGTTTCAGGCATTAATGGAACAGTAATTCCACAGGGATCAGTAGTAGGAGCCGCTCACATTTCAGTCTGACAGACAGATTTGAACATTTCTAGAGCTGTCAGCCACAGATCTGTTCTTGATTTACAGCTTCCATGAGGCCTGATCCATGAAAACATCTGAAATGAGGATCATTATGTGTCCATTTGTGCCAAATGTTTTGATGTTTTGATTGTATTTGTGCTCCACATGTTTGGTAGGGAGTCTATCCAACCATTGGTCAGGAACACAATTCACTAAAATATGACCAGTTGGTGTTTGCTTCTAAATTCTCTTCTAATAGAGTTTCTTGTTGGTGTCATTTCTCAGTCAGCGTCTTCACTTCTTTCTGCACTTTTCCCACCTGTTCTTCCAGCTCCACTCTTTTCTTCTTGTATTCGGTAACCTCCTCTCTCATCACTGCTACCAGGCTGCACTTTTCCTCCATTTTTCTGCTCAGCTCTTCCATGTGTTTTTCCTGGATATCAAAGCTGTCTGTGAGCAGATTGACAGCTTCTAGGATTTTCTTCCTGGTACCAATGAGTAGTGGTGATCCAAACATCCACAAAAGAAGAGAAAATGAGTCTCCTTTCTGTTCAAAGTCCTACACTTCATTTATTTAGACTAAACTTCAGATGAAACAAACTATGTTAAGATGGCGCTGTGCGAGCTGATGACTCCGCCATTGTGGGCCGTGTGTCTGAGGGGAACGAGCTGGAGTATCGGTCGGTCATCATGGACTTTGTGGACTGGTGTGAGCGCAACCATCTGTGCCTCAACACCAGTAAGACGAAGGAGATGGTGGTCGACTTCAGGAGAAGGACACTCCCACATCCACCAGTGAACATCCAGGGGCAGGACATTGAAACAGTGGACAGTTTCAAGTACCTGGGTTTTCACCTCAACAATAAACTGGACTGGTCCCACAACACCGATGCTCTGTACAAGAAGGGCCAGAGTCGCCTCCACCTTCTGAGGAGGCTGAGGTCCTTCGGAGTGTGCAGACCTCTACTCAGGACTTTCTATGACACTGTGGTAGCCTCTGCTTTCCTCTACGCTGTCGTCTGCTGGGCCCCGGGCAGCACAGAGCGGGACATGAAGAGACTGAACAAGCTGACCAAGAGGGCCAGCTCTGTCCTGGGCTGCCCACTGGACTCTGTGATGGATGTGGGTGAGAGGAGGATGTTGACCAAGCTCTCATCCATCATGGACAACAGCTCCCACCCACTGCACCGGACTGTAGTGGAGCTGAGCAGCTCCTTTAGCACGAGACTCAGACACCCTCAGTGCAAGAAGGAGCGCTACCGCAGGTCCTTCATCCCCACTGCCATCAGACTGTATAACACTACTGTGTAGTTGTTATTATGTGCAATATTTATTATCTTGTTCTTGCACTTTCGTGACTTTTGCACTCCTGTTTTTTGTTTTTGTTTTTGTTTCTAAGAGCCCTGTAATGTTAAATTTCTCCTTTGTGAGATTAATAAAGTCTGTCTTATCTTATCTTATCTTATGAGGGAGCGTTTGACGATTTCAGGAAAGTGTTGCTGCTCAGAGCTCCATCTTACTGGAAGTCTCTCTGATCCAACTAACAAGTCAGGACTCTCTGGGATTCAATCTGGGAAAAGTCATGTTGTTGATCCACCACTAGATGGCAGCAGAGACTCACACACAAACCTCTGTCCCTGCAACCCATCAATAACAATACTGATACATCATCAGCCAATCAACCAAGATTACCAATATTTGTGGTAGTTTTGAGTCATATTTTTGTAATTTTTCATATTTGTTGCGGTTATGAGGCATATTTCGGTCATTTTTTAAATGTTTGTGGTAGTTTTATCTCATATCTTTGTCATTTTATACATATTTGTTAGCCTAGCCGCACTAAACAACCCATGGCAACGAATTTAATTCTCTGCCAGGGTGGGTCTAGTTACCCTCCATAAGGCTCGAGGCTGGATTCTCCTAAAACTGGCCGGACGAATCACCATGAAGTGTAGAGTCAGAAGGTGGGCATAAAGAAGTGACGACAGAGGCGTGACGATTCTGACAGAAACAACCAGCGCACGATAAACAGTTATCTTTCGACTCGGCTTTGGCCACAGCCCTTAAAGATTTGAAGCTAAAATTCAACTTGAAAGATAAACAAAGGACGGCACTTCAGTGTTTCATTGAGAAGAAAGACGTGTTTGGACTTTTGCCGACGGGATATGGCAAATCCTTAATATACCAGTTGGCTCCGCAGCTCCACTGGTTGGGAAGCTAATGGGACTTAGCCACAATCCGCCGGTGCTCTCTGAACTACGTCAGCCTATTCGTTGCGTTGATTGGTTGTATACCTACCCAATTGCTGCAGAGGGATTTGATAGACAACCTTTTAGCCCGCCTCCCACCCTTGTGCCGTCAGAAACCTGGGTATAGCGTGGCTATGCTACATATTTGTGGTAGTTCTGTCTCATATGTCGGTCATTTTATGCAGATTTCTGGTCGCTTTATCCATTTCTTGGTCATTTTATTCCTATTTGTCATAGTTTTAAATGAATCTGATTATTCTCCATCATTTCTAACAGTGTTGGCTCTAAACCTTCATATTTCTACATGTTAGTTTCCCTCTATGATCAGTAATACTGGAGGGTCTGAACCTCAGAATTTAAACCTGTCCTTTAAGGCACATATTCAATACACTGTAAAGAGACTGAAGCTTTTACTTGGATTTCATTTTAGAAATAAGTCTTGCTTTTCCTTTAGAGTGAAACAGAAACTGGTAGAGTCAACTTTTCTTCCGATAAATGATCATGGTGATGTGTTGTATATGAATGCCTCCGATCAATGCCTCCACATGCTGGATTGTGTGTATCATGGTGCTCTGAGGTTTACGACAAACTGTGGAGTTTCAACTCATCATTGTGTCTCATACAGTAAAGTAAATTGGCCTTCATTATATGTGCGCTGGCTTGGTCATTGGTCTGTGCTGATTTACAAGGCCATTCTTCAGATGACTCCATCTTATTTATCACTCCTTTTAATTCCATCTAATAGGTCCTACAGTCTCCGATCTCAGGACTTTTTACATTTTACTGTTCCTAAGGTCAGAACAGAAATGGGGAAGAAAGCTTTTAGATTTTCTGCTCCAAGTACATGGAACACTTTGCAATCAGAGCTCAAACTCCAAAGTTTGGTATCTCTGAATGTATTTAAGTCTATGATAAACTCCATCACACCCAGGCTTCAGGAGTGCAAATATTCAATTTAACTGAAGTGTGGCTAATCCTTTTGAACTCTTTTAACCAAGTTTTTTAAAATCCAATTGTAAATTGTATGTCATTTGTATTTTTAACTGTATTTGTAACGTGTTGAAACTTTATGTGCTGCCAATCTTGGCCAGGTCTCTCTTGTAAAACAGATCTTGGATCTCAATGGGAACAACCTGGTTAAATAAAGGTTATAATAATAATAATTACAATAATAATAATAAACTGCTTCATTTCATTTGTCAAACCAATCTGATTTATCTGCAGGAAAAACTGATTTCAAGAAAAAGGACATTTCTAAGTGACCTCAAACTTTTGAACAGTAGTGCATATTTATATAATGTCATTTAAAAAAAAATTTGACATGTAAGATGAAATAATATTGATGATAGCTCGTGTCCTTGTTTCTCTTTTAGCACACATCACACAGTATTACAATGAATAAGAACATTCAATCATCAAATCCAATCATTTTCATAACAAGCTGCTGTGGAGGCAAAACCTTTTTGTTCTTTGCAATAAATCTTTTGTTCTTTTATTCAGAGCTCTGAAGGTACAGGTGACACAGAGTGCAAAGCAGTCTATGTGTCAAGTCAAACTGGTGACCTACTGAGGTGACTCCTCCTACCGGCGACGTCTGACGTTACGGTGAGCGTATTGCGTCATTTCCTGTTTCAGCACTGTGTCGTGTTGTTAGCATGGCTTCTGCTTCTGCCTCTTCCTCTCCCTCTCTCTCCCTCTCCTGCTCAGTGTGCCACATGTTTAGTTATTCCTCTGCCTCCTTTAGTGATAACGATATGTGTAATAAGTGCAGCCTTTTTGTAGTTCTGGAGGCGAGGCTCTCCGAATTGGAATCGCGGCTCCGCACCATGGAAAATAACCCGCTAGCAGCTAGCCAGGCCCCCTTAGCCGGTGCGGACCGCAATAGCTTAGCTAGTGTAGCATCTGTTAGCCGTCCCTTAGCAGCGCCCGAACAGCCGGGTGGATGGGTGACAGTTCGTAGGAAAAACAGTCCTAAACTCAAGCCTGCTGTCCCGGCTCACCACAAACCTCTTCATGTTTCTAATCGTCTTTCCCCGCTCAGCGACACACCCGCTGAGAAACCAACTCTGATCATTGGCAGCTCCATAGTCAGAAACGTGAAGCTAGCGACACCAGCGACCATAGTTAAATGCCTCCCAGGGGCCAGAGCGGGCGACATAGAAGCAAATTTGAAACTGCTGGCTAAAGATAATCGTAAATATAGTAAGATTGTTATTCACGTCGGCGGTAACGACACCCGGTTACGCCAATCGGAGGTCACCAAAATTAGCGTGGCATCGGTGTGTACTTTCGCCAAAACCATGTCGGACTCTGTAGTTTTCTCTGGACCCTTGCCTGATCTGACCAGCGATGACATGTTTAGCCGCATGTCGTCGTTTCGCCGCTGGTTGTCTATGTGGTGTCCATCAAACGACGTGGGCTTTATTGATAATTGGAGCTCTTTTTGGGGAAAACCTGGTCTGATTAGGAGAGACGGCATCCATCCCACTTTGACTGGTGCAGCTCTCATTTCTAGGAATATGGCTGATTTTATTAGTACTCCTAAAGCATGACAACCCAGAGTTAAGACCAGGATGCAGAGCTGTAGTCTTACACACCTCTCTGCAGTTTCCTCACAGCTGTCACCCTCCAGTAATTCAGTTAACTTTATTGAGACTGTGTCTGTCCCCCGACCACCAAAATCCAATAAATTACACAAATCAAAAATATACAAAAGAAATAGTAACCACAAAAATGTAATAAAAATTAATACCACTATTTCAACAGAACACAGAGACAGGAAAATTAAATGTGGTCTGTTAAATATTAGATCTCTCTCGTCTAAATCTCTGCTAGTAAATGAGTTGATAACTGATCACCAGATTGATTTGTTCTGTTTGACTGAAACCTGGTTGCAGCAGGAAGAATTTGTTAGCCTAAACGAATCAACTCCCCCTAGTCATATTAACTGTCATATTCCTCGAATCACAGGCCGAGGAGGAGGAGTAGCAGCAATCTACCATTCTAGTTTAAAATTGAACCAGAGGCCTAAACCTGATTACAGCTCATTTGAAAATCTCACTCTTAGTCTCTCTCATCCAAATTTGAAAGCTCAGAAACCAGTTTTATTTGTTGTTATATATCGTCCTCCTGCTCCTTATTCTGAGTTTTTATCTCAATTCTCAGACTTTTTATCTGAATTAGTGCTCAGTTCAGACAAAGTTATTATTGTGGGTGACTTTAACATTCATGTTGACATAGACAGCGACAGCCTTACAACAGCTTTTAATTCATTATTAGACTCAATTGGGTTTTCTCAACATGTAAATAAACCAACTCATAGTTTTAATCACACTCTTGACCTTGTCCTGACTTATGGCATAGAAATTGAAGAGTTAACAGTATTTCCCCAGAACCCTCTTCTTTCTGACCATTTTATGATAACATTTCAATTTAAAGTAAAGGATTGTTTAGCAGCTGAGAACAAATATCATTACAGTAGGTGTTTGTCTGACAATTCAGTATCTAAATTTAAGGAAATAATACCCTCACTGTTTACTTCAGCAACATTTACTGATAAATCAGAAGGCAATTATTATTATTTTACCCCCACAGAAGTGGATTATTATGTTAATAATGCTTCAGCCTCACTGCGTACAACTCTTGATAGTGTTGCACCTGTAAAAAAGAAAGTTATATCTCAGAGAAGACTTGCTCCTTGGTATAATTCCCAGCTGCGGACTTTAAAGCAGGCATCCCGAAAGCTGGAAAGAAAGTGGTATTCCACTAATTCAGAGGAAGTGTATGTGGCTTGGAAAAATAGTCTAGTAATCTATAAAAAAGCTCTTCGTAATGCCAGGACAACTTATTATTCATCTTTAATAGATGAGAACAAGAACAACCCTTGGTTTCTCTTTAGCACTGTAGCCAGGCTGACAAAGAGTCAGAGCTCTGTTGAACCTTGTATTCCTTTAGCTTTAACCAGTAACAACTTCATGAGCTTCTTTACACATAAAATAGTTATGATTAGAGATAAAATTAATCTGGCCCTTCCTACAAATGTCACAGATGCTTTTGAATTGGCTGTTAGACCTGATGAATCTTTAGAATTCTTCACTCCTATATGTCTCTCTGAACTAATTTCAACAGTTTCTACATCCAAACCATCAACATGTCTTTTAGATCCTATCCCAACTAGACTCTTCAAGGAGATTTTACCTTTAATTAATTCTTCAATGTTAGATCTGATTAATCTCTCTCTAGTAACAGGCTATGTACCACAGGCTTTTAAGGTTGCTGTCATCAAACCTTTGCTTAAAAAGCCCACTTTAGATCCAGATGTGTTAGCTAACTATAGACCGATATCCAACCTACCATTTCTCTCTAAAATTCTGGAAAGAACAGTTGCAAATCAATTATGTGAACACTTACAAAGGAATAATTTGTTTGAAATGTTTCAGTCAGGCTTCAGAGTGCATCATAGCACAGAAACAGCTCTAGTGAAAGTTACTAATGACCTTCTCATAGCATCAGATAATGGACTAGTCTCTATACTTGTTTTGTTAGATCTTAGTGCAGCGTTTGACACAATCGACCACAACATTTTATTACAGCGTCTAGAACATTCAATTGGCATTAAAGGGACAGCACTGGACTGGTTTAAATCCTACTTATCAGATAGGTTCCAGTTTGTGCATGTCAACAATAACTCTTCTGAGCATACTAAAGTTAATCATGGAGTTCCTCAGGGTTCTGTCTTAGGACCGATACTTTTCACATTATACATGCTTCCTTTAGGCAATATTATTAGGAAGCATTGTATTAACTTCCATTGTTATGCAGATGACACACAATTGTATTTATCTATGAAGCCAGATGAAACTGATCAGTTAGCTAGACTGCAAGATTGTCTTAAGGACATTAAAACCTGGATGACTTTTAACTTCCTACTGCTAAATTCAGACAAAACTGAAGTCATTGTATTTGGCCCCAAACATCTTAGAAACTCGCTTTCAAAGCAAATAGTTACTCTGGATGGCATCACATTGGCCTCCAGTACTACTGTGAGGAATCTTGGAGTTATTTTTGACCAGGACATGTCCTTTAACTCACACATAAAGCAAGTCTGTAGGACTTCCTTTTTTCACCTGCGTAATATTGTAAAAATCAGGAACATTCTGTCTCAGAGTGATGCAGAAAAATTAGTTCATGCTTTTGTTACTTCCAGGCTTGACTATTGCAATTCCTTATTATCGGGTTGTCCAAATAGTTCTCTCAAACATCTACAGTTGATCCAAAACGCTGCTGCGAGAGTACTGACAGGAGTTAGCAAAAGAGATCATATTTCCCCTATACTTGCTTCTCTTCACTGGCTTCCTGTTAAATCCAGAATAGAATTTAAAATCCTTCTTCTGACATATAAAGCTCTTAATAACCAATCTCCATCATATCTTAAAGATCTGATAGTACCTTATTATCCTAGTAGAACTCTTCGCTCTCAAGCTGCAGGCTTACTTGTTGTTCCTAGAATTTCTAAAAGTAGAATGGGAGGCAGAGCCTTCAGTTATCAGGCGCCTCTCCTGTGGAACCTGCTCCCAGTTTGGGTTCGGGAGGCAGACACCCTCTCTATTTTTAAGACCAGGCTTGGTCCCAGAGCTGGATGCTTCAGATCTGCGGTTGATGTTCCACCAGCTGGTCCAGTCTCCACCATGTCCACTGTGGGATGCTGCTGCTGACCTTCCTCCAGCCCTCTGCTTCCAACTCCCTTTTTCCACCAGTCAACTCTGCATTGCCTTCACTATACTGTTATGCTAACTTACATACTGTTTGAATTTTACTGCTAGCTATATATGGAGTATGTTTAATGTCAGAGCCGTACATCATAAGAGTAAATTATGAGTCAGTTTTCAATGTTAAGCTTATACTTTGTCTGTGTCACATATCCTGTCATGCATGTATCCAAATGTGTGTTGTGTTTTCCTTGCTTTCCCACCCCTCCCTCTTCTCCCATCCCTCCCCCTTGCCCTCTTCTGTCCTTCTCAACCCGCCCGGCCAGCAGGCAGATGGGTCCCCCCTATATAGAGCCGGGTTCTGCTCGAGGTTTCTTCCCTGTTAAAAGGGTGTTTTCCTTGCCACTGTCGCCTTTGGGCTTGCTCTGGGGGTCAGGCATTTGGGTTCTGTAAAGCGTCTTGAGACGAGTTGACTGTAATTGACGCTATATAAATAAAATTGAATTGAATTGAATTGGAAGGAGCTGAAAACTCAAAGGAGAAGCATTTACGCACAGGTCCTACACTCAGCTGGGACGGAACCAACTGCGGCTACAGGTTTGCCACCGGCGGCAAAAAAGGGGACACACGCAGCACTGAGGAGGAAGTGAGACGAAGTGACCGCGTTCAAACAAAGTATCCGTGAGTTTCTGTTGGGAAAGCATCAAGATCTGCGGCAAACTGTACAGGATTGCGTTCATCTCCAAAATCCGGGTTGCAGCCGGTAAGAGCAGAATTCTGGAGACTCTAAAAGACTGTTTAAGCTGCCGATGTGTACCACTGCAGTATGTGTTAGCATTAGCCACGGAGTCAACTTTGTCTGTTTACCAATAATTGCCGTGTGTTTTGTAATTATTCAGTTGAAAATAAGATTGCAGGCTAATTGGTGCTAATTAGAGGGTTCCAGCTAAGACCAGTGAATTCATCCTGTTTGTAATGGTGGGTTTTTATATATTTATGGGGAGTGCCAGCGTGTCGTCATTTGTTACGGTCACGTGGTACAAAATGGCTACCGGTTGGCAAGAACCAGCATTAGCATAACGGCTTGCAACGATAACGGTATTGTGTTTGGAGCAAATACGTAAATTTATCGCTTTTCGTGAATGAAAATGCACATGTTTTTACCACAATGGTAATATCATGTGTAGCTGTTGGTTATACTAAGCGTTTTAAGAAAGAATCAGGCTTGAAATTTCACCGGATACCGATTTCAGGAGAGAGAAGTTGGCAGCCGGAAAAAGTGGACCCCAGTAAGCAGCAGAGATCGTGGTTGTGGATCCCACTTTTCTTCAGGTAAACTATTCAACAGTTTAGCATCTTTAGTATGTCCAACTTTGAGCATATTTACCAAAAGATATTGATTTAGTGTTGCATCCTTCGCATGAAGCGATCTCTACACTTTCGGTTTGGTTCAGTGTTGTCATGTGTTACCGATCGCTTTTTTGGTGATGAAAGTAGGGCTGGGTGATATGACGATAGATATCGTCTGGACGATAGAAAATGTCTATCGTTTTATGTGAAGATCCTATCGTTTATATCGCAGTGTCGCACAACACGCTTTACGGCAGTATTTTACGTCACTAACGGGCCTTACGGCAAGCCCAGGCACGTGGCAGCGGCGCCAACTTAGCGACTTTCCAAGGCGTCCTCGCGACTTTTTTTTTGTCAAAAGCGACTAGCGACAAATCTAGCGACTTTTTTGTGCCGTTTTGGAGACTCTGACAGGAAAACTCGGATCATTCTGCAGTTACTGTCCTCAACGAGCAGCAGGTGCTGCTGTGAGCTTCTCCCTGTCCCAAAGCACAGGCTGTCAGTCCGCAGCAGTCCCAGTGAGGGGAGAGGGAGACCCACATCACTCCGCGGCCAGACGGCATGTCAGAGAGAAGCTCCGCTGAGAGCTCCCCCATAACATAAGAAGATATTCACTGAACCAGAAAGACACGGAGACTGTAACTTTTACTTGCAAGGGTACCACAGCACAGTGTAACAAGACACATTAGTGCGAGCTACAAAGACTGCTCCCATACAAGGTTTATTTTATACATGAGCAGAAATGAAAACATAGCATAAGATAAGAAATAGCTCAAGTTACACAAGGGGGTGTGCTAAGCTGAAAGAGTGGAAATATACTGACTAGAAGAGCAAGATGCGTGTGTGTGGGTATGTAATGAAAATTATTATATAAAGACACTATATACAATTAGTTAATGCCCTAGGTTTTGATTATGATAGATGTATTTACAAGTTCAACTCTAACATTCCCTCCTGTTTATCATGATCAAAAAGTGTGAAGATCAGTTAACAACATCTTGTAAAACATTTTCTGCTGTCACGTCATTAAACTACACTTCAACATCATCATTCTCATCATTGGAGTCATATTGTGGTTCTTCCATTTCAAGTGCAGCATAAGCAACAACAGAAGTGGTTGTCATTTTAGAAATCATGGATCTTAAACATGGTAAAATGCAGGTAGCAAAAATGCAAAATAGTAACAAAATACATACACTTATAATTACAAATCTTTTAATAGTCTGAAAAATACCACCAGATGTAAACCAAGAGGTAAAATCCCAGCCTGGAAAAATACCTTTGTCTCGGTTGCTTAAAATGTCTATTTTAATCTCATCCAATTTCTGTCTGATTAAAGTGTAATTGCCTTTCTGATCAGGGATGTATGTACAACAATGGTCATTAACAACTTCACAAACTCCTCCTTGTGCTACTAAAAGAAGGTCTAAAGCTATTCTGTTTTGGAGTGTCATTTGCTTGATAGCCTCAAGTTCAGGATCGTTTTTCAGCTGGTCAGTTATGTCAGTTAGTGCGTTAGTGAGATTATTGAGAGAAAACCAAAGTTTATTTACACTTGCGGACAATCTTGATGTAACATATGAAGGAACAAAAGACATAAAAAAACGTTTTAGTTTACTGAAAGCAGGTTGTTGTTCTTTAGTTTCACGGCTTTGGATTCGGTGTGTGTGTGTATATGTCCTGTTCTCTAATTGTTAGTCAGAAATGACAATTTCAGCAGGTTGCAAATGAACTAAAGTATAAGTACCGCACCAATCAAATGGCAAGTACCAGTAAAGAAGTCCTCCACATTGCCACATCATTTCCGGTGGAGTGGAGATTTTTGGTCTGAGATTAATGGTGGTTATGTTTTTTCCAGTTCTATATTTATCCTCAGAAAACCACCAAGATGTGTTAAATCCTGCAATAGAGGGAACTGATGATGAGATAGCAGACGAGTTACTGGAAAGTGATATTATATGGATGCAATTAGGTGTTCCTGGTAAGTGATGCCTGTACATATCGCCATAGGTGCGTTGGAGACACAATGGAAAAGGAATGTTAGCTTGTAATGGTGCAATCCCTACCCCCAATGTGGTGTTCGTAGCCTGTGAAAAATTAGTGGGATCCAGCCATTTTCCCTTATGAATAGTACAATTTGGAAACCAGTATGACATGTTACCGGTGAAATTTCTTATCATTCTGAGTGTGCTTTCTCCGAATATACACATTGTTTCTGATTTATTAAGTCCTATAGGAGTGAAAATGGTCTGATGTGTAGCATGATGAGGTAATTGTGAGCACACGTAGCAATTGGTGACATTATTCTGTTGTGCTGTAAAATTCATAGCTTTATACCAGACGTTCTGTTCCCAAGTCGCTGCTATAGAGTGTTCATGGGTTCTTTTAGTCCTGTGAGTTCCTGTAGAGGAGAGAGAGAGGAAGAAGGAAAACCACAGAAGTGACAAAGTCACCCCTGCGACTAGCAGGAGTCGCCAGACAGCCATTCTGGAGTTGGGCGCGGATCTGTTGGTTTCTTCACCGGGTTGAGACGTCAGCACCCTATTGTGCTACTGACCCCTTTGTATCGGACTTCCACCGCTACCCCGTCGGTTGATCTGGCTCGGCTTCCAGTTGTATCAGCTTACAGTGCGATTGGTGGATCCACGAGGGCCGTTCAGCAATTTTTATTGCCGTGGGTGTCGTCAGCAGTACTTGATACGGCCCTTCCCACCTGGGCGACTTCCAGTTCTTTCTCCTCAGGACTCTAATCAGGACCCAGTCTCCAGGCTGGAGTTTCTGTGTAGACAAAGGAGAAGAACACTCTGGCAGATTATTGGAACTCTGAACTTCTCTTGTTTTTAACGTATGCATCATCCAATCAGCTAATGTTATTTCTCTCTCACTAAGATTCAGTGGATTGTTGTTTTGTGGAAGTGGGAAAGGTCTCCCATGCACGATCTCAAACGGTGTTATTGTTGTGTCTCCCGTAGGCGTAATTCTCATCCACAATTTAACCAAGGATAAACAATCTGGCCAAGGCCTCTTGGTTTCTTCCATAGTTTTGGCTTGTCTGTTTTTTATTGTCTGATTCATACGTTCTACAGGGCCGGCGGATTGTGGATGATATGCGCAGTGATTTTTTTTTTTTTTTTAGTGAGAAACCCAATGCCTGTGAGCAATGTGTCATAATTGCATTTACAAAATGTGTACCATTATCTGATCTAATTATGGCGGGAATACCATAAGTTGGAAAGTAATGGTTGCAGAGAGCTTTTGCTACAGTTACGGCTGTGTTATCTTTGGTTGGGTATATTTCAACCCATTTTGAAAATTCATCTACAACCACTAAACAATACTTTAGTCCTTTTGATGCTGTTAGTTCAATAAAGTCCATATGAATTGTATGGAAGGGGTGTTGTGCTGGAGGAAATTGTCCCCTCTTTGGTCTCATATTTCCTTGCGGATTGTTCTTACAACAAATTAAACATTTTCTGCAGTATTCCTTGGCAAAGTCAGAAAAATTTACAGCGAAGAACTGTCTCTGTATCATGTGTACCATCCCTCCTGTTGAGACATGTGTCAAACCATGGCTCACCAGGGCAGCTGTGGGGAATAGAGAACGTGGAAGGACGGGCTTATTATGAATATGATAAAGGTCATTTTGCAAAACTGCTCCATGTCTGAGCCAAGAAGTTTGTTCAGCCGTGGGTGCATTTTTCTGTGCGTCCGCCAAGATGTTTAGGTCTACTGAGAGGAAAAGGTCATTTTCAGAACATTGTGTGCCGAATGAAGCTTGTTTCACAGCAACATCTGCAAGGATATTACCCCGTGTTATGGCGGAGTCGTCCTTTTGGTGAGACTTACATTTACACAGCGCTAATTTAGCAGGAAGCTGTATTGCGAAGAGAAGATTTTTTTAACAGAGGCATGTGTGAGTGATTTCCCACTAGAGGTTTTCATGCCCCTGTTATGCCAAATTCGAGCGAAATGGTGGACAGAAGAATACACATATTGACTGTCTGTGTAAATGTTAAGTGATTTCCCTTCAAACATCTTACAAGCGTTAATGACTGCTAGAAGTTCAGCTGTCTGTGCAGAATACGTGTGTGGCAGGCGTTCTGCTTTTAGGACCGTAGTTACTGTTGTTATTGCATAACCTACACAATTATTTCCTCGAATGTCTTTTGAAGCAGAACCGTCTACAAAAATATCAGTAAAACCAGATTGTGGTAGATCAAAAATGTCAGGTCGTGGCTTTGTTTCCTCATTTGTTGTAGTCGCACAGCAATGTGGATCTCCATCGCCTTCAGTGGGCAAAAGTGTGCTTGGATTTAAGGAGCTACATCTGTGCACAGTTATATGTGGCTGTGACAACAATATTGAAGTATAGGCAATGTGACGTGCATGAGTCAGAAATGAAAGATTTGCATGTAGCAGGACTGCAGCCACAGAGTGTGAAACATGGACTGAAAGTGGGTGACATAAAATAATATCAGCAGAGGCAGAAATCGCAAGAGCAGCTGCTGCACAACTTTGTACACACCGTGGGAGACCTGCTGCGATATTATCTAAGCGTTTAGAATAATATGCTACAGGCTTAGGTCTAGCACCATGTTTCTGTGTAAGAATAGAAGTCGTGTCCATTTTTGCAGTCAAAAAACAGGTCAAACGGTTTGTTATAGTCAGGTAGAGCCAAAACAACATCAGTTTGCAGGGCTAATTTCAGATATTTAAAAGCTTCCTCAGCCTGTTCAGTCCAAATAATCTCATCTGTTAACGACATTTCCTTGCCGTATATCAAATCCTGCAGTGGTTGTGAGAACACTGCGTAATCTGGAACCCAGGATCTGCAAAAATTACAAAGTCCTAAAAATGACATCATTTGTTGTTTTGTTTGCGGCTTTGGAGCATTTTGGATTGCAGTTTTTCTGTCAGTGAGTAAAGCTTTCCCATGTTTTCAAAGATTATGGCCTAAATACACCACCTGCGGAGCCCACAACTGAAGTTTGTTTAGTGAAACCTTATGACCTGTCTCATGTAAGTGTCGTAACACTGCCATCGTTGTCTGTTTACATTGTTCCTGCGTATCTGCAGCCACAAGAATGTCATCAACATACAACAAAATTTGGCTGTGTTCTGGAATTTGAAATGTTGACATCGAGCACCTGAGAGCCTGAGTGTATATGTGGGGGCTTTCTGTAAAGCCTTGTGGTAATCGTGTGTAGGTGTACTGTGTACCTTCAAAGGTAAACCCGAACCAGTGTTGTGAGTTTGAATGTAGTGGTATAGAGAAGAAAGCATTACTCAAATCTATAACTGAAAACCACTTTTTATCTGAAGTTACTTCATTTAATAAGGTATGTGGGTTTGGAACATCAGGTGTAGTTTTCTGTACAGCATCATTCACCGCTCTTAAATCTTGAACCATCCTCCATTTTCCTGTATGTGCTTTTCAAACAGGGAAAATGGGTGTTTTGCAAACACGCTTCTTTGTTTTCACAATAATCCCTGATTTTTCCATGTCTGCAATAACAGGTCTTATACCTTCTATCGCTGCTTGTTTCAGCGGATATTGAGGAATTTGTGGTCGATAAGAGGTGGCTGCTTTTACTTCAACAGGTGGAAAATCTCTTATCAGTCCTACATCTGCAGGGCTGTTAGACCAGAGATCTCCGGGCAGGTTTTTTAACCCTTTAAGCTTCAGTGTACCGCCGGCGGTACACCTACTAATTTGCATAGGAATTTCAGGAATGTCCGACGGCTGCAAACACGATTATACAAACACTATACACCGATGGAAAGCTTAGATTCTCATGAATCCGCCGGTATAAACCACTTTCAGATGTGATTACCACAGCGGGTGAGAAAAACACATTTGTCCGACAAAAACAAATATTCATCCATCCGTTCTCTATACACGGCTTCAACGCACACAGCGCGACTCACATTTCCGGGTTTATTATTATACACAAAAAAAAAGATTCCATAAAAAACGGCCATAATCCAACCTTTTACATCCAGATGACACAAGCCAGTAAACTATTTTATCCAAAACATGTCCTGAAGTCGGTATAAAATCCCCGATTCGGTCATTTTCAAGGAAATGCACCTCGCGATGCCCGTCCAATATTCCCTGTATTTTTCGTAATTTTTTTTATTTAAAAATAGAATATTAGCGATTTTTTTGTACTGAAAACGGCTGGAAATGACTGAAGCTTAAAGGGTTAATTCTGGGTAATCCTCTATAGACAGACAAATTAAAGATCAGGTTTCTTTTTCATCCAAATGTGTGGATGGTGTGGTTTTCACATGCCACCCAAGAGATTGTCTCATGAACCCATAACGTTGACCTTTTTGCCAGTCAGAATTTGGAATGGGTTCATAGATGTTGGCTTGTGCTTTCCGCAACAAACCCTCAAGTTGATGCCACTCTGTTGTTGGAGCTTTGGACAGAGAGACATGTGGAGTATGGGGAATTTGTCCCCTAAAGAATCTCAGTTGTGCAAGTGATAGCAGAACAGAAGCTACGCCATTTCCTTCTTTATCTAGATAAATGTGTTGAAGGGTGATTATTTGAGGGGTGGTTTGTGCGGAGAACCATTTGTCAAAACTATGATCGGATCGTGGTGTTGTTTTGTATCTAAAGGTGACATGTAGTCCATCAGGACCATGCATTTGTGTTTGTGCGGGCGGATGTGCAACTTGGATCTTTTTTAACAGTGTTTTGGCTGGTTGTCCTTCAGCATGCTCAGAAATGTCATAAGTCCAATAATAATGTAGGGGTCTTTTGCCCTGCATTATATTGAGTCCGCTATCGTCACGAGAGACGACAGCTGAAGTCATTCCTTTTTTTGTAGGAATAACACAATTTTTTAATGCTGTCATTGCATCTCTGCCCAATAGGTTGACTGGGCAATTGTGATCCACCAGAATTGCTGAGGTGGTATACACTCCCGTTTGTTTATCCCGTATTTTGACCGGGTTAGAGAGTGGATGATTACCTAATTGACCATTCGCTGTTTTGACTAGGATTGTGTTAGTTGAGAATTTTACTCGAGGAGGTGATTCTTCTAAGACTGTTCTGCAGGCTCCTGTATCACACAAACAGTCAAATTCTTGGCCATTTATAATTAATTTTCTATAGGGCAAATCCTCATTTACAGCTCATGCTTGTAGGGCTGCGAAAACATCTACGTCTGGCGTGTCTGTGGTGGTCTGCATCATAGTTTGATTTTTATTTTCTTCATGGTAGGGGAGGGTTAGGGAGGTGTTAACCCCCTCCTCCTTTGGCTCCAAGGAGCTTGTAATTAGTTGTCAATTTTGTGTGCTATTTGGATTGTATACACGCTTTCCTGTATGGCAATTGCGTGCAAAGTGGCCTGTTTTGCCTCATATATAGCATGCATCATCTGAGGTGGGGGGGTCTACCTCCTCTACCACGGAACTTTCCTCTGCCTCTGAAACCTCCTCTGCCTCTGTACGTTCCAGAGTAGAATACTGTGGAGGTTGGCGTTTCATCAGAAAAATACGCAGCCGCGGGTTTAGTTAGTTTTTTCTCAATGGCAGCAGTGGCATGTACTGCTCAATCTACAGCATCAACTGCGCCTGTATTTTGTCCAACCCAGTGTTTCACTACAAAACTCTTCACTGAGTCATTCCATGTCAATTCAACAAATGCTTGTTGCACCACTTTCTCAGATCCTCCCAAAAAATTTTTTGGGCTTTATTTGGGTAATTTTATGAACAAATGCAAAGTATTATGGTTATAAACATACAGTATAAGCAGTAATGATCTAATCTAATACCCATAGTCAGTCCAAACTTAATCCTCGCCTATGATTTTAGGGTTTTAAACTACTAAAAAAAGCAATTTATACTCCTTTTACATGGTCAGAATTTTTTCCCCTTCCAGAACTTTTACCCTTCTGGTGAGAAAAGTATAGAAATGAATGAAAATAAAAAAATACTGGACTGTGGAATTTCCCAAAATATCCTTATTATTTCATGGGCGACTTTATTTTGGGTTTTTCATGCCTCTATTTTAGGACTTATTCTTGTGAAAAGACATTGAAAGAATGAATTTTCTTCTTTACTAATGAAAGTTGCATAAGGTAAAAGTTTTAAAACATTAAAATAAAGCTTATTTATTGATTTATAGGCTGTTGAACTCAGGTGTAGACCCAAAATAGCCTAACTTTAGGCATTAAAAAGTGCATGTGGGATACATGGTACGCGGTTCAAATTTTTTTTGGAGGAACTAGTATGTGTGAAGTATGTGTGAACTTACTTTCATATTTGTTTCTTGTGCCAAAGATGAGCAACTGCTGAATCAATTTACTATACATTTTGATCCTCGTTTTTGTTTTTAGGAACCATTTACATGACCAACTAAAGATGAAAGATGAATCTGAAGCATCAGCATCGTAGTATAAGTTACAAAGGGCATATCTGAAGTTAATTATTATATAGACATTGTTTTTTCTTTCATACAGTAACTGAATAAGAAGAAATGGCATCACTCCCAGACTGCATTCTCAGGACAGCCTCGGTATCGTATTTGACTTATCAGCTGAATTTGAAGATTTGCAAGTGAAATTCATGCACCCAAAAGGTCCCAGCAAGAAGTTCACATGGCCTAGAAAGGATGACGTAGTGTGGGTGCCTACAGCCCACATCCTCTGTCCAATCACTGCTCCTTCAACACGCCGTGGTGGACAGTACCACATATCTGGTGCAGATGATGGCCTGATTTCAGAGAAATTCAAGCAGTTCAAAGGACAGAAATAGTGGTGTGATAAGTTGGGGACAAATTACATGTTTTACATGGGACCTAAGGCAATATAACTCATTTTAACTGCAATATATTAGTTAGAATTCCTAAAAAAACGCCTATAAAACATAGTGCATTTCTTGGTTAAATTGGCCATGAAGGATTCAAGAAACAATGTTGATACTTCAGATATCAATTATTCGGATGTTTATTGTTATACAGACAAAGTTTCATGTTTCTACTCCATGTCCCACATTGGTTTCTGTGCCAATATATGTATGGTGTTTTTCAGTCTGTTTCATAAATAGGCATCGTTTTGAGGTCTAAGGAGACTAGCTAGCTCTTGGATATTTTTAGGTTAGAGAGAACTTTTAAGGTACTTTGAGATTTTTATAACATATGAACCTTGTTACTTATTAAAATTTGTGAAAAAAATGCCTAAATTCTTGAAAAATGCCATTTTCGCCAAATTTTTAAATTGCCCTGTACCACAGAGAAATGGGTATATTCATTCCAAATTTTTTTTTCCTGCTCTATTGTTAAGGTGTTTGAACCCTTCAGATCACTTGTAAGTCTATATCATCAGTCAGTTCCCAGTATTATCTTCCTAAATCAAGCCTTTCTACCTAAAATATCAATTTCCGAGTGGAAAAATAGGGATTTAAATATTTTATAACTTAGCAAATAGCAATCATATGATGTTAAAACTTTGCAAGTAATCTATTCTTATGTTGGGATAGTTAAAAAAAAAGTTTGGAGATGATCAGAGGAGGTCATGCAACAAAATTTCCTCAGATTTGTTGAAATGAGATGGAATGACTCCACTGAAGGTTGGAGCCCAGAGATAAATGCCCTTTTTAGCTGTTGTTGATAGGGTCCAGTTTTATCATTAGAAGGGTCCATGCCACAGTGAGCCTTGTAAACCTTCTCCAATCTATGTCTATAGTCAACAGGCTCTTCTCCTTCCTTTTGTTTACACTGCGCTTTTTGTGTAAAATCGGCTTTTCGCATGAATTCTGTTTTTATTCTGTCCACTAGCGCATCAAATGCAGTTTTTAAGTCTTCACTATCATGTTTTAAAGGGTCATGGTTAGTGCCATGTCCTGTAAAGTTTCCTTCAACACGACAGAACTTAGAGCCCAAATAGGTTCTAACCAGTTGATGGCATTCAGGACCGTTTAAATGGTGGCTTTTTCTTAGGCCTTCTAAGGACTCTACTGCACCTGCAGGGTCTTCCTCTGGTTTTGGTATTCCTGCTAGTGCTCGGTCAATGTCTCTGCCTGTCCATGGTCTGTAAACCAAAATAGTCTCACGGGTGTCCTGAACACCTTCAACAGCTGTACCGAAACGTGGATTTGCTACCTCCACCATAGGACACAACTCTCTGTCAATTTTTGGGGTTCTGTCTTCAAAGTCAGCTGGTTTATATGGGGTCAAGTTTGGGTATAATTCAGGTTTTTTGTCAGGTTCTTTCCTAATCTGGCTTCTAAGTTCATATGTTTTTGTCAAACCACGTCTTTGTTTAAGGAAGTCGTCTCTTTTTTTCTGCAGAAGTCTTTTTCTTTGGTTTAACGACTTTTGGTTCCTCTGGCGGTGTCGGCGCGCCGGAGAGTCCTCCCTGCGCGCAAGAGAGTTCCCCCCGCGCGTCCCCACCACCAGTGGTTTGTTGTTGCCTTGATTGAATGATGCATGATTTGGATGTTTTATACTCACTAAGGGGGGAACTTTTGTCATATGGTGGTGGTTTGGATTTAAAAAGACCGACAAGGATCAGACTACCGTACTTTGTAAGGTATGCCGCTGCCCGGTCCCATTCATTCATTGAATTTACAATAAAATATGCTATATCGTTATGTATATCGTATCGGGATATAAAATAAGCTATATCGGGATATAAAATTTTGGTCATATCGCCCAGCCCTAGATGAAAGTATACTAAAGTCGAATGAAGCATATTCAATAACATCTCCTGAAGCCAGCAGCCTCATATTTGCAACCATATTTGTTTCTGTATGCGTCTGGCGATCGTTTTTTAGAATTGTCCTATTTTCGATCACCAATGCTGTGGGTCTGTTACTGTCACATAGAAGCCATACTGCAGACACAAAATACAGCAACTTCTTGACGTTTCTTTGACAGCTTGTTGAGGATTAACAGGGTGAACTGCCCAGGGGTGTCAATCAGGTAAAAATGTCCGGCCACAATGACGGATCTTCAACCCACCCAGTCTTCAAATTGTAGGGATCTGGCAAGGTTTTACTGTTTCCCTGATATCTCAGCTTACTCACATATCTTTGTCGGGCCTCAGGTGGTAAGGATTGAGCATAATCGGACAATTCCATGGAAGGATAGCTCGCATTGCTATCGTCAGCCATTGTTCCTCTGGTTCCTTTTGCCAACCGGCGCGGGAATCACGTGACTTCGTGACGTCACTGTTTGTAAACACTGGCACTCCCCATTGGATCTGGAAAGGATTGCACTTTAAAAGCACTTTATGCACTTCAAATAATTTTAAAACCATGAAGTAAAAAGTATAAAATGATTAAAACATTTTTTTGATAAAAATGCTCAGAGTAATTTGTTAAACTGTGATTCAAAATCAACTCTTTAAACTGCAGATAAATTCATGTGTGGTATAGTGTTGGGTTGAATATTGCTCATGCCATGATTTGTCGCTTCAGTTTATGTGGTGTTGAGGTTGACAAACATAAATTGAGTGGAGTAGCATTTGCCAATGTGGTGAAAATGTCCATGAGGAATGGTTGTTACAATTTGCTGAATGCAGTAATGCCAACATTGTCCTTTTGTGTTCTGTTTAAAGGTTTTTCACCTTAATCTATCAACTAAACGTGTGGACTTATGGAAGTTGCCACCTCTGTATCTCATGCATTTGCGACCACTGCAAAATAAAAGAGGGAAAAGAAAGAAAGCAACTGTCTGATTGATGAGTGGAGTCCTGCTCAAACCCTGGGTAGATGAAACATCCTTTTTCAAGTGGGGAAACTGCACAAACTGTGAGAAAAATCATCAATGAGAATCACCTGTCATTGAAAGTGGGAGGACACTTGACACTATGGGAGAGTGCAAAGAACAGAGAGTGAGAGCTGCCTTTAAACAGAACAGTGAGCAGTAAAGTACATTCACTAACTTACAGCATAAGCAGGGCAGCTCCAATTAAATTTCATTGTATATGAAAGTGTGCAATGACAAAGTTCTTCTCATTCTCAGTTTTCTACCAGCAGTCCTGTCTTGAATCACCTGCAGCAGCATTTTTATGTTCTCTTTATTCTCTTTTTCCATGTCTGTTTTCTGTCTATGTTCCTTATTTTTAACAGTTTAAGTTCATTTGTATCAGTTTTAGGTGAAATTGAAAAGAGCTAAAAGTGAACTATTGAGTTGAAATGTGTCCTCTGTGTTGGCTGATGAACATATGGGACACTCTGACACTTGTGTATAGAGTGATATCCTAATGAAGATGTGTTTGATGTGACAGGTGATTGGCAGGAGGAGGAGAGTCTGACGGAGGAGCAGAGGAATGTTGGCAGCCATTTAGTCTGAGCTCAACAACGGAGGAAACATGGATTCTTCACAAAAAGTGAGAAACATACCACTGTAACATTATGATCATTCATTTGTTCTTTAAAATGTGTAAAGTTGCTCCAGTTGGTTAGATGGGCCGACCAAAGCCAGGTGACGATGGCTGGAGAGATGGAGCTCTGCAGAAGCAGCTGTACTGAGGATATAATGGTGGACTGCTAGGAAGCTGCTTGTTTTTTGTTTGAGGCTGAACTAGCTGCTGATCATACTTTATGAAAATGTCTTACATGGTGATGAAGATAAGTAACGGAAGAAAAGTCTTGTTTTTCAAGCAAGTTGTTCAGGAAGGTAAAGAGCAGCATTTTCTTTGGTAGAGAATAATACTTTTGAGCATTGTGAGTTTACCAGCCTTTTCCTTGTCAAGAAATTCAGACAGTTGAACCCAGAAGTTTCAGGTTTCAAGCATTTTCTTTTAAAATATTCTTAAGACTGTCCCTGAGGTTTAACATCAAAATATTAGACATACTGAATGACTGTAACCAAACATGTACACACGTGGACAAAATTGTTGGTACCCCTCAGTTAAAGAAGGAAAAACCCACAATTCTCACTGAAATCACTTGAAACTCACAAAAGTAACAATAAATAAAAATTTATTGAAAATCACATAATCAAAATCAGCCATCACTTTTGAATTGTTGATTAACATAATTATTTAAAAAAAACAAACTAATGAAATAGGGCTGGACAAAAATGATGGTACCCATAACTTAATATTTTGTTGCACAACCTTTTGAGGCAATCACTGAAATTAAACGATTTCTGTATTTGTCAATGAGCGTTCTGCAGCTGTCAACAGGTATTTTGGCCCACTCCTCATGAGCAAACAGCTCCAGTTGTCTCAGGTTTGATGGGTGTCTTCTCCAAATGGCATGTTTCAGCTCCTTCCACATATGTTCAATGGGATTCAGATCTGGGCTCAAAGAAGGCCACTTTAGAATAGTCCAACGCTTTTCTCTCAGCCATTCTTGGGTGTTTTTGGCTGTGTGTTTTGGATCGTTGTCCTGTTGGAAGACCCATGACCTGCGACTGAGACCAAGCTTTCTGACACTAGGCAGCACATTACTCTCCAGAATGCCTTGATAGTCTTCAGATTTCATCGTACCTTGCACACTTTCAAGACACCCTGTGCCAGATGCAGCAAAGCAGCCCCAAAACATTACTGAGCCTCCTCCATGTTTCACCGTAGGGACAGTGTTCTTTTCTTCGTATGCTTGGTTTTTGAGTCTATGATCATAGAGTTGATGTGCCTTACCAAAAAGCTCCAGTTTGGTCTCATCTGTCCAAAGGACATTCTCCCAGAAGCTTTGTGGCTTGTCAACATGCATTTTTGCAAATTCCAGTCTGGCTTTTTTATGAGTTTTTTTCAGCAGTGGTGTCCTCCTTGGTCGTCTCCCATGAAGTCCACTTTGGCTCAAACAACGACGAATGGTGCGATCTGACACTGACGTACCTTGGCCTTGGAGTTCACCTTTAATTTCTTTGGAGGTTGCTCTGGGCTCTTTGGATACAATTCCAACGATCCGTCTCTTCAATTTGTCATCAATTTTCCTCTTGCGGCCACGTCCAGGGAGGTTGGCTACTGTCCCGTGGGTCTTGAACTTCTGAATAATATGAGCCACTGTTGTCACAGGAACTTCAAGCTGTTTAGAGATGGTCTTATAGCCTTTACCTTTAAGATGTTTGTCTATAATTTTTTTTCGGATGTCCTGGGACAATTCTCTCCTTCGCTTTCTGTTGTCCATGTTCAGTGTGGTACACACCTTTTCACCAAACAGCAGGGTGACTACTTGTCTCCCTTTAAATAGGCAGACTGACTGATTATGAGTTTGGAAACACCTGTGATGTCAATTAAATGACACACCTGAGTTAATCATGTCACTCTGGTCAAATAGTTTTCAATCTTTTATAGAGGTACCATCATTTTTGTCCAGGCCTGTTTCATTAGTTTGTTTTTTTAAATAATTATGTTAATCAACAATTCAAAAGTAATGGCTGTTTTTGATTATTTAATTTTCAATAAATTTTATTTATTGTTACTTTTGTGAGTTTCAAGTGATTTCAGTGAGAATTGTGGGTTTTTCCTTCTTTAACTGAGGGGTACCAACAATTTTGTCGACGTGTGTAAGTCTGGCAACATGGTGCAGCCACGGACACAACCAATGACAACAAGCTGGAATGTTGGTTGTCGATACCAAACTGTGTTTCTTCAATGTGTTCCCCAAGCAGAAAAACCACCTCCATTCCAATCTCCTCCCAGACGTGTGTGACTGTTGACACCTTTGGAGCTTGCTTTGTTGAAGCCTGGCGAATCACCCTCTCTGCAACTCTCAGCACCTTATAATAATAATTTTAAAAATTATATTTATATAGCGCTTTACACAGTGCTAAAAGACACTTTACAGTACAGAGAAAATAAAGAACAAAGCAACTTTAACATGCAAATATAAAAAAATAAACAAGATTATAAAATCAAACCTTCACTGTGCCTTGTGATGGAATCAGTAGGCCTCCATTGTTTTTCAGAGCTAGAAGGTGGGAGCTCTCGTCAAATGATGATGGTACAGCATCTCTGACCAAGCTTGCACGGCACACATCACCTTCAAAATGAAAATGGAAGATTTGGGAGAGTCTATACAAAAACATCTTACAAAAGCGGTCAAGAGGTTTTCTTCAAATTTCTTCCAACCTTTCTTCAACAAAACTCCTATTTTGATGCATATCTGTTGATAATGAACCCAAACTGCTTAAACTGTAAATAACCTTGTTTGCAAACTATTCTACAGTCAGATGTTCAGTTGTCTGTATTTTTAAGTAAGTGGGTGGGTATGAGACATTAGAGGTAGCTTACTGTTGTTAGGGTGAATTACATGTGAACAATACAGTCTGTGCCACCTGTGTAAAATTTGCTGGTCAATGTTATACCAGTAATATATATTTTAGCTTTCCTGTGTCAGTTGTAATCTAAGTCAGTATTATGGAATATGACTTATAAAGTCTCAGTTCACAGACGGGTCAACACCAGCAGTAAACATAGCCTAGCTAGCTGGCCATGATTTCGCTGGTGGGCATAAATACAGCACAGTAATATTCGATTCACAAAATACAACCAATAGTAATGTTCAATCTTACTTGTGAAAAGTAATCCCTCGTGCGCTGTTTTCGACGATCCGGCGATTTGAACACGAATATGCGGCACAGTGCTCTAGCATCTGGTTCTTTCTGCTGCTGAACTGGAAATACGATGACCGGACCAAGATGGCAGCCGTCTGCTGTCCCGCTGCTAGCTTCAGGATGGTGACATTGTTTTCTCCACCAGGACACCTCAAAGAGCAGTGTTCGATGCCGCTATTATTATACAATATAGCCATTTTAATGAGAAAGCTCGGACGCTGTTGTATGCATTGAATTATATTTTATTCCAACAGTGGTCAAAAAAATAAACGAAATCACATTTATTACAGTCCCGGAGGTAGGGAGTGGATAAAACCTGTTGAAAGAGTGCCCGCCCGTATGCGACGCTCCTCAGAAAACAGCGAACGCACCCGTATACAAACAGGGATAATCTGATTGGTCAAAGCTAGCCGGCCTTCTATTGGTTGACAGCGTTGATACACAGAAAATCTGAGAGCAGAGCAGAGATCCGTGAGCAGAAGTTCCGTGAGAACAAGAGGAAGAGTTTGAGTTTGAGCGCAGGAAATCTGCGCGAGCAGCATAGTAACAGAGTAAGAGGACACCGTTTGAGCACGCGCAGAGCAAATTTGAGCGCGAGAGCAGAGTTCTAAGAGACAATATCACAAAATCTGAGAATGAAATTGATAAATGCTGCCCTCAAATCAATTTAAAATGCTCTTGAATTATGATAGGAAATTAATTCCATACAACTTTAGAGCGGCAAGCTTTGCGCAGTACCTGTTTCTGGTGAATGTCTGCAGCCTCGTAACCGAAATACTCCCAAATGACCGCTGTGCCGCTTTTCTTGGGGATTAACTCCACTTCTGGTTCCGCTGACGCCATTTCAAAACACGAGGAGCCGGTTAATACTGATTGGTTAGCGTGACCTGTCCACGAGGAGCATGTCGCTTCTGATTGGTCAGCTTGGCCGTAGGGGCATGTGCCACAAAATAGTCAACACAACAGATCCTGGGTCAGTCAGGGGCACTTCAAAAAAAACGGCGCTTTGACGATCACATGATCGCGCTTTCAGAAATTGCGGTTTTGATCGGAAAACGATAAATCATTTAGCCCTACATGGAATTGAGACTTTTAGGTTAAATTTTTTCATGATTGCTCTTCCATCACTGCCTCTGTTTTTATCTTTGTCTTTTGCTACAGAAATGTAAACACAGCAATGGAGTGAGATGTCGGACCTCTGAGGAGGATAAGGATGGTTCGGCAACAACAGCAAAAAGAGATGAATCGCTCAGTTGTGAGCAATGTGGCAAGACTTTTATCACAGCAACAAAGCTCAGAATTCACAAACGTATTCACACTGTGAACAAACCATTCAGCTGTGATCAGTGTGGAAAGGTTTTTCCTACCAAGACTCTATTAAAAAGACATCAACTCATTCACAGTGGAGTTAAACCATTCAGCTGTGATCAGTGTGGAAAGGCTTTTACTCAGAAGAGTCACTTAAAAAGCCATCAACTCATTCACAGTGGAGTTAAACCATTCAACTGTGATCAGTGTGGAAAGTCTTTTACTTACAAGAGTCACTTAAAAAGCCATCAACTCATTCACAGTGGAGTTAAACCATTCAGCTGTGATCAGTGTGGAAAAGCCTTTTACTCACAAGAGTCACTTAAAAAGCCATCAACTCATTCACAGTGGAGTTAAACCATTCAGCTGTGATCAGTGTGGAAAGGCTTTTATTCAGAAGCGTAATCTAGCAACACATCAACTCATTCACAGTGGAGTGAAACCATTCAACTGTAATCAGTGTGGAAAGGCTTTTACTCACAAGAGTACTCTAGCAAGTCATCAACTCATTCACAGTGGAGTTAAACCACTCAACTGTAATCAGTGGGAAAAGGCTTTTACTAAGAAGAGTAATCTAGCAACACATCAACTCATTCACAGTGGAGTGAAATTGTTTGGCTGTGATCAGTGTGGAAAGCTTTTACTCAGAAGAGTGCTCTGCAAACACATCAACTCATTCACAGTGGAGTGAAACCATTCAACTGTAATCAGTGTGGAAAGGCTTTTACTCGCAAGAGTACTCTCACAAGTCATCAACTCATTCACAGTGGAGTAAACCATTCAACTGTGATCAGTGTGGAAAGGCTTTTACTAAGAAGAGTACTCTAGCAACACATTCAACTCATTCACAGTAGAGTGAAATTGTTCGACTGTGATCAGTGTGGAAAGGCTTTTACTCAGAAGTGTCAGTTAAAAAGTCATCAACTCATTCACAGTGAAGTGAAACCATTTAAACTGTGATCAGTGTGGGAAAACGGCTTTACTCAACATGTACAGTTGTTGATTCCATCAATCCCCCCATTCTGGTAGAAAAGCGAACCACTGTGACTCGCTGTTGAAAAAAGCTTTCAAGCACCAACAGAGCTAAAACGTCACCAACGCATCCACACTGGACATGATGTGTACGTATGTGATCACTGTGGGAAACTATTTGTACGATACTCACAGTTAAAAGTTCATGAAGTGACCCACACTGGGATTAAACCATACATTTGTGACCAGTGTGGGAAGCGCTACAGCGACATTGCACACCTCAAGTTCACCAACGTGTCCACACTGGGGAGAGACCATACAGATGTGATGAGTGTAAGAAGACTTTTACAACTTTGGGTTCCCTGAAACAACACCAGCAGATCCACACCAGAAAGAAAGCATTCAATCAGTGTCACAGTGAGGTATGTAAAGACTGGTCTCAGTCACAGTGTACACACAATTATGTATTGGATAATTTTGGCTATTGCTGCAAAATTGTTTCACAACTGTGGTCGGTTGAATTCTGTTAACACATTATCAGCTATCGTTCAGTCTAACCTGTATTCGTTTTGACACAGAAATCTGGTCAGGTTAATCTGG